>NC_068996.1:51630562-51648902 GCF_001194135.2 Octopus bimaculoides | reverse complement strand
GGTTGCTCAATAAAGAGAATGAATGGGAGAAAGAGAGTCTGCTGTGCCGAATGACGACCCAACAGAGGGACCAGCTATCCGAATTGACAGTACCTTGACAGATAAAGCAATTAAGAGTATGAAAACAGGGAAAGCCTCCGGCCCTTCAGGAATCACTGTAGAGATGCACAAAATATCTGGCAATGTCGGCTATAGCCTAGTCACCCGTATTGTTAACCAGGTGATACATGAAGGAGCCATACCCAATGACTGGTGTAGCAGAACCATAGTCAACTGCTACAAAGGTAAAGGTGATGCATTAGATACAAATAATTACAGAAGTATCAAGTTATTGGATCAGGTAATGAAAGTCACTGAGAGGGTCATAGCCCAACTAATCAGGGAGAGAGTCAGTCTAGATGAGATGCAGTTTGGGTTCGTGCCAGGGAAAAGCACCACTGATGCTATATTTCTGGTAAGATAGCTGCAGGAGAAATACCTAGCCAAAGATAAACCTATATACCTGGCTTTCGTTGACATGGAGAAAGCCTTTGACAGGGTCCCTCGATCCCTTATCTGGTGGTCAATGAGGAAACTAGGGATAGAAGAATGGTTAGTGAGAGCTGTGCAAGCCATGTACAGGGACGCTGTCAGTAAGGTGAGGGTTGGCAACGAGTACAGTGAAGAATTCCAAGTAGGGGTAGGGGTCCACCAAGGATCAGTCCTCAGCCCTCTCTTATCCACCATAGTCCTCCAGGCAATAACACAGGAATTCAAAATAAGATGCTGACGACCTTGCTCTAATAGCCGAGTCACTATCAGAATTAGAGGAAAAGTTTCAGGTGTGGAACAAGGTCTAGAATCGATGGGCCTTAGATTCAACCTAGCTAAAACCAAAGTCTTAATAAGTAGGAAGGCAGACAAACCACAAATCCCTTCAAGTAGATGGCCCCGCTCGATCTGTAGAAAAGGCGTAGGTAGAAACTCTATAAGATGTACCTAATGTAAGCTATGGACACATAAGAGGTGCAGCAATATCAAAGGGAGCTAACTGGGAAGATAGTTTTTGTATGTGGCAAATGCTCAGGAGCAATAAACACTGAAAATGTGCAGAGAACAGCTTCTGTCACATTCCAGGGAGGAAAACTAGAAGTGGTTGATAGCTTCCATTACCTAGGTGACCAGGTCAGTAGCAGGGGTAGATGCTCTGAAAGTGTAGCTGCTAGAATAAGAATAGCCTGGGCAAAGTTCAGAGAGCTCCTACCTCTGCTGGTGACAAAGGCCTCTCGCTCAGAGTAAAAGGTAGACTGTATGACGCAAGTGTACAAATAGCCATGCTACATGGCAGTGAAACATGGGCCGTAACTGCTGAGGACATGTGTAAGCTTGCAAGGAATGAAGCCAGTATGTTCCACTGGATGTCAGTGTGTGAGCGTCCTGAGAGAAATGTTGGACATAAGAAGGATCAGATGTGGTGTGCAAGAGAGACGACTGCGCTGGTATGGTCATGTGTTGCATATGGCTGAAGACAGCTGTGTGAAAAAGTGTCACACTCTAACAGTTGAGGGAACCTGTAGAAGAGGTAGACCCAGGAAGACCTGGGATGAGGTGGTGAAGTACAACCTTCAAACATTGGGCTTCACTGAGGCAATGACTAGTGACCGAGACCTTTGGAGATATGCTGTGCTTGAGAAGACCCGACAAGCCAAGTGAGACCATAACCCGTGGCCTATGCCAGTGGGTATAACCAGCCCACTTATGCATACCGCTCATTCATTGGACAATAAACTTTGCTTGTGAAGACTTATTGAGGCAAGTGAAATCAAAATCAAAATTGCTGACGTGGCCAATGACAGGACTGCCTGATTGGCACTTGTGCCAGTGAAATATTAAAAGCACATCCGAACATGGGGTGTAACCAGCCCACTTATGAGTACCTCTCATTCACTGGACAATGAACTTTGCTTGCGAAGACCTATTGAGGCAAGTGTAAGCAAACCAAAATCGCTGACGTGGCCAATGACAGTACCGCCCGATTGGCACTCATGCCAGTGGAACATTGAAAAGCATATCGGAGCATGATTGTTGCCAGGGCCACGGATTTGAGCGTGATCATTGCCCGGCATGTGAAAAAATAACATTCGAGTGTGGTCGTTGCCAGTGCCACCGGACTGGCTCCCGTGCAGGTAGCATGTAAAAACACCTTTTGAGCATGGTCGTTGCCAGAACCGCCTGACTCGCCCTCATGCCAGTAGCACGTAAAAAGCACCCACTACACACTTGGAGTGGTTGGTATTAGGAAGGGCATCCAGATGTAGAAACTTTGCCAGATCAGATTAGAGCCTGGTGTAGCCATCTGGTTCACCAGTCCTCAGTCAAACCGTTCAACCCATGTCAGCATGGAAAGTGGACGTTAAACGATGATGATGATGTATAGTGTATGTGTGTGTATATATATATATATATATATATATATGTATATACATATACACACACACACATATATATATATATATATATATTCATTTTTGTTTGTTTACATATTCACATTTCAAAGTCCATTATTGTTGATGTTGTTGTTGCTGCACTTGCGACCAAATTCTCTTTAAAATTACTACTTAATGAGGAGACAATAATTAAAAAACTGTACATATACATCTATGCACCCCCACAACTCTTTTGTGCCAAATACCCATATAAAATTTTTAACTGCCCTCACTAGTAGTACTGCTCACATTTAAGAAACAATGCTCCACAACCAGTATGCCATGGCACACCAGTGTGCCACAAGAAGATGCTCGGTGTGACGCAGTGTAACCTGAATATAATTTTTTTTTCCTTATACTTTTAGTTCAGGTGTGACACCAAATTTTGAAAACAATATAAGTGTACTGCAAGTGAAAAAAAAAGGTCGCAGCATACTGCTGTAGAAAATAAAACCAGAAGTATGTGTCAGTGGTAAGAGATTTGGTTGCTCAAATTTTTGGAGAATAAAAACCCTAAAACAACCTCAAGTAATGCATGATATATGCTGAAACAGATCTCATTTTGTGATATGAGGAAAATATTCCAATGCTTCATAGACCCTTTTATTTCAAGAACTAGGGTATATAGGGTGTTATACAGAGTAATAACCAGTTTAAATTTTTGCAATTTGCTTGGAGTAGAGGAATTTCAGAGATGTATTTTTGGAGAAGGCAATTAGATATAAAAAGAAAAGTGGGTAAAATGCATCAAGTACAATATTTCAATATTAACTATAAACAAGATATTTCTCGATCAGTTTTTAAATATGCTACGAAATGGGTGGCCACCTCTATAAAACATGCAAATTTTTGGTAGTGTCGATTTTTTTAAAAGCAACACCATGCAAGACACAATTGTTGACAATGTTGTAGTTTGAACTAGCTACATTTGCGCCTTGTAAAGAATTAACAGCTGAAAGAATACAGCATTCATAAATAAAAAAAAGATGTTTCATTTTGATATAAAGATTAACAACAATCTGCACAAATACATTTCTAACTGGATGTTTGTTGATGGTGCATCTTAAAAAATGAATGCATTATTCTATATCTATGGACTAAAACTTCATGGCAATTAATAGCAACAATATTTCCATAATTAAGGAAATATACAAGTGGTTTTCAAAGAAGGAATTCTCAACATGTAGTGGGCAGAGACATGGGAAAAAATAAAAATTTAAGAAAACCCAAATGGCTTGCAGATAAACAGTAAAAGATCAAACAATATGAGGTGTTGGAATCAGGTGAAAGATAAGGTTATCAAAATTATTACATTGCTGAACATTAAACACACTGAACTCATATCTTCAACTTTCAGATTAAAAGTGAGGGTGGGGGAACCTAACAGAGATGATTACAATAATTAGGATATGTAATGAAAATTTAAGTGCAAGGTAAAGAGTGCTGTGGGGTAGTGGAGGTAAGTGGAATAAAAAAAAAGTTGAAGAAAACCCAAGAACGCTTTCACTATCATTTTTAATCTGCGAGCTCTCGTCGCTCACTCATCTCTTTTAGAATGGTTATTCCTCAGCATTTCGAGGAACCTCTGCCATAAATAAATACAGCAATGTATCTTGGAGAATGAGTGAAGAATTTATGACACACTGGCTCATAACTTGCGTTCACATGTGTCTTATACACATGCTAAATTGTTTAATTTAGAAAATCATAAATTTACTTACTAGTTTTCAGAACCAAAAAAAAAAACAAAATGATGTGTCTTTTTGCTAGTTGGTCTTTTAACTTCAGACATGGGTTCAATAATCTGAAAGAAAATATTAATTTTAAAAGGAGATATAAAGAAAAGGAATATTTAAATATCAGTGATCAGTTATTTGATTTTGCAAGTTTTAAAATAGACAACTTTAATGAATGAAATAATAATTAGCAGTTTTAGATTAAGGGATATTTGTGAACATGTACAAGATGCCGAACTACCTATAATTCTTATGCTTTTATCTAAGTTTATATAAGCAGTACTCCTTAATGGTTCTCAAAGAACCGGCAAATACTTGAATGAGCACTTCCCTGACAGTTAAAACGATTGATACAGAAAGTTATTAAAACTAAAACGTTTTTTAAAAATGTCATTTTACAGAACTATCTTATCACAAAAAATCTCTCCAAATATTTTTTTCAATAAAAAAAAAATACCAAATCCAAAATGAAATTTATTTCACTGTTCTATCTCTAAAACTGGTTACAAAACTGAATGTAGAGGAATAAACTGAAAAATTTCCTAGTGATATTATTATAGCACGGTAATTCGTTTACTTTTAAAACTCTACAGAAATATAAATATACAAAAAGTTATCTGAAAAGTGCTCATTAAGCTTAAACTTTAATTAAATCCTGAATTTGATGTTCTTGATACCAATTCGAATTCCAATGCCAGTCCCTCCTTTTAACAAAGAATTTGATCCATAACGTAAAGTGATCAAAATACGTGCACCTAACCATTTCAGGTTCCGATATGATTTTTAAGTACCTATATGATTTTTAAAACTTTAATCTTAAACTGGAGGTCATTTTCTGAAATTATTTTAAAGAATGTGAAGATTTTGTTTCGGTATACATGAAATATTTAACAGAAACTAACGTGGTAAACCAAACGAGAAGAGTTTCTACAGGATTTCTTTTAACTTGTGCATATTTAATATTTTGTTTTCAAAACACAACTGGAAGAGAAAGAAGTGTTAATACTGCGAAGAATATATTGTGAAAGTAAACATGGAAAATGGCAGATTAATGTGAAATAAATAACGGTGTTTTACCGCAAAAAAAAAAGTGCGGCCCCGGCGAGGAGAGCGGGCCACAGCATGCTGTTAGCTCCCTTCAATCCACAATTATTCCATAATGCCAAACAATACCCAATAAATAAATACTAATAACTTTTTTTCTGTTAACGCTTCCAGATGACAGAGTTTAAGAAATGAACCAGATGAAGAGATGGCTTGTTTTCGTAAATAGAAACTTTTATGGACATTTTAAAAATCAAACAATTTGTAATTAAGGAAAAGTGAAGATGGGGAAAAAAAAGTATGCAATATATATAGATGTATGTATCAAACAATCTAATATATATATACGTTAATCTAATCAATAATGAGAAATATATCCTTTGTTTTATCTAAATATATTAAAGCTAACGAAATAAATATAAGGAGTATTTTTTGGTGGTTCGATATTGTATGCATCACCATCATATTGGCGCTATTCGAATCAGAAACAATAAAACTACACGTTCTCCAGCCATCAACCAGAATGCATATAATACAACTTACCTTGGCGGGCCAGGCACAAAAACCTTTCATTTTCGCCCTGCATTTAAAAAACAAAAATTATCAGTTAATGTAAGATGATAAAAACAGAGCTGTTTAATAAAATCATAAATCGGTTAAAGAATAACAAAGCAATTAAACCATTTACTAAACATACCATACAAGATCTCCAACCTTGAATTTCGACGCCATTTTTAGCGTTCACATGTAAACGATTGAATTGTGGGATAGCACTTGCTTAAAGTCTTTTAAATATCTTTTTCCGCCTTTTCTCTTTTGCTCCAAGTCTTTCTCTCCTCTTCATACTTCTTCATACAGTCTGTTGCCGTTTGTTGTTATATTCCCATATACTTATCTACTTATATTGTTCTTGAGGAACATTGTCATTTAACTCTTTTTTTTCCTAAATGATCTTTAAATAAAATCATCAGAATGAATTCTTTAACTTTCGATTACAAAACATTTTATGCATTACTCGAATGCATGAAATTATTATTGTTATTTGTAAGTAAATTTTGTACTTTTTTTAAAGTTTACATCTAAATCGGTACTCGGATATAACTCGAAAAAAAAATGTGTTTTTCGATACAAACTTAATTCATTAGAAATATTAATGATTCTCTGTTTAACGAGCACTATTCTTTCGGATTATGCTCACAAAATGCAAGTGGAAAAATTATCGTAAGCAATTGGTATAATTAATAAAATTGAAATTTTGAAAACAATCTTTTTCAGAATCGTAATCTTCCAGGCTTTTAATAGAATTATAATATTAAAAAAATTCGAAAACTGTGAAAAGCAAATTTTGGGTGGAGGGCGGTAAAATTGAAATTTTAAAAGCTGCTTTTTTTTGTAAAGCGAAATTTAATCTCCTTCGTTGAAAAAAGAAACCGAAAATAAAATTTCGGAGAAGGAAGGGGTGGAGTGCTTTTTGAATACGTCCACCTAGACATGCAAATGATACCAATATTTCTACCTTAGTTTGCTAAAATCTGATGAATTGCTGTCTTACACGCACGAAATGTACATTGCATTCTCTAAAGCAATATACATCTATGTACATGTCACTCGTAAGTCTGTTTCTCACTGAGAGCACTTACGCTACTGTTACTCTATAGAAAGACATGAACTTCACTCGGTCACATTTATCTCGTCTCTGAATTTATTTATTTATAGAGATACTCCAATAGAGACTTTCATTTAAATATCAGTTAATATCACTTTGCCTTAGTCCTAAAACTCCCCATAAAGACAAACGTTGCCCGACCCCATTTTCTGTTAAAATTCCAGGCCTTCCTGTCTATACCTGAAACCATAACTTTACAAACATATCATTAGTTTACGCACACTTATTGCATGTTTTATCTAAATCTGATGTTATATATTATCAATTTGCACACACACACACACATAATTTCTAACGTCCACTTTTCATTTTTCGCTGCTTACACGGATCAGGAGTTTGTTGAAGCAGATTTTCTATGGCCGGGTGCCCATCCTGTCGACAAACCTCACCTGTTTCTAAGCAAGATATCTTATACCTAGACATGTTTCTCAAAGAAGACTGAAACTAACAGCCTCACTTGTATGACAATGATATTTGTTTACAACTATCATGATATGTCATACAAAAGATTTACAAATCACATGGGTATAAACATTGAAATGACTGTTGTAGGATTTTCAACCAGGAATCGAAACCAGAGCCTAACTGTTACTGCTTGCTTATTTTCTTTGCTTTGTTAACAAGCACCTTGGAAATTTACAAGTCATCTGTTAATTTCTTGACTATTCAGATCACCAACAGTTCAGACTAGCTAACCAACAAGAAATTTTTTGTTCTGCTAACCTACTTTAACTAGGGAATTATTATAAATACAGAACCCAAATAGAATTCTTCCTCTTTTATTTGGCACCTTTGGTGGAGGTATATCTCTCCCTTTTATACAGCATTTAGCTCAGTTAACATACCTCTCTCTTTTACTCAGCTTTTGGCAGAAATACATCCCTGCTTTATTTCTTCACTGTCAGAGAGAGAAGATGTGTCTCCCTCTCTTTACTCACAGCTGTCACCACCCTTTCTACTCAACAACTTCTCTTACTCTTTTTCTCTCTCCTTCTTCCTTTGGCCATATAACAGTACTATATAACTGACCATGGTAGCCTACCACAAATGACAAAGAACTTCTACTAATCTTAATACAATAACTTGAAGCAGTTGTTTTATATTGTAACAATAAATAAAGGTCATTTCAACGGGGGGGGGGGGTTCTTTTCAAACAACAATTTATCAGCAACATATTTTCACAAGAAGAAAAGAACGTAAAACATATTAAAAGTATAAAAGATCAAATTATCAAGAAAAAAAAAAAAACATAATTATTTCACCAAGGAAACAAAGAAAAAGAAAAGGGTATGGGATTTAGCAATAGAAGATTGGGGAGGGAGGAATAACAGGTTGTACACCCCAAAACAAATGGCGGGTGTACATTTTAAACATGATTGCAAAGGTGTTGTCATGGAGAATGGCCAACAAGACTTGCTACATTTATGCCAATCACCAATACATCTATAACACAGCATCCATTAAATTCCTAGTAACCTCATGAAGAAATAAACCACACAGCTTTGTTGCAAGTGAGAACTGCGAATCAAACAGGTGATGTTTCTCACCAACATACAAAACTGCTACAATAGTATGCCCGCATGGAAGGTGGACATTAAACAATGATGATGGTAATATAAATGATAAATGCTGTCTGTAACCCATTTTTTTCTATTGGCTTTTCCTCTTCATCTTCTGGGTAGAGGACCATTAAGTGACAATCACTGCCACATGAATAGAAACTGGGCCTTCTGCTCTGGACCATTAATCTGATTGATCTCTTCATCACTTTTACTATAAAGGTACAATTTCAGAAGAGCTATATGGTCTTTGGAGTCATGAGAAAGTGGTTGCCCATGCATATTCAATATGACCACATGTTATAGGTCTCTCCTGCTTTTGAGACTCTCCATTGATTAAAGAGTGAAACACTATCACCTAGATAAAATCAAGCTTCAACAATCTTCCATACTGATCACCTTCAGCAAAATGGATCTTCAAAACTGACCTGTGAGCATTTTTTGCTTCTTTTTTAATGAAAATTAATCTGTTAATTGTCAAAAGTCCATTGCTGTGGTCTTTAGTAAACCTCTCTCCTTTGGGGTTCCTGGCATTCCATCTCAACCATCACAATATGTATTTTGTCTTCTTTCAGTTTTCCAGTGGTTCGTATAGGCTAAGGTTGTTCTTATGGATGTCCATGAAATTCAGGTACATCTGGAAAGTGGACACATCTTCACAAGACACTTCTAGCCTTCTACATTCCCTTATTCATTCCTTAATAAAAATTGTTCAGGGTGAGAAGTTCCTTTAATTCCTTCATTGAATTAGGAACAGGAAAATCTTGGAGATAGATTTAACATTTAGTTGAGTTGGTGAATTCCATGTTTATTAATGAAATATCCCAGGAAGTATAAAGAAGTGACTCTTGAAAATATTACAGTTATATAGTTAGTAGTGACACCATATCGAAAAAGACAATTGGGGAAGAGGGGGAGATAATTTTTATATTCCTCTGGATGTGCTTGTAACAATAGATTATCAATTTGCGGACAAATGAAAATATTGATGAAGTGGTAGAATGTTGATGCAGTGTTTTTCAAACAGAACAACATTCAAAGAAACTCAGACTTCAGTTTTGTGAATATCATCCAAGTCAATACGTATTTGATTGTATGCATGGATAACTTGTTGATAATATCATAGCACCATAAAGAGAGGCTGAGAAATCCTATAAATGGGACTGGATTGGATTGCCTATAATAGCATCAACTTATTCTCTCAACCAACCACAGTCTGATGTGGATGCTGGGAATTTGAGTTTGAGATCAAATTGAGATATACAGTACTTATTAAATTTAGTGCAGGGGTTAAGTATCTGATAGTAACCACAAGGTTGTCAGTCACCTGTAGTTTTTTTAGGGCCCCTATGAAAGGGGTGATGACCGATTTTTCTCAGATGAGCAAACAATGCTCATTTCCAGTATACAATCAAATTCTGCTTTAGCAATCTTAAATTAATCAAAAGCAAGATGCCATGGTTTGGTAAAGACTAATGATCCATCAGTGATGTGATTGGTAACAGAATGACTTGCAGCTTGGTTTTTTTTTTAACACAAGGTAGGTAATGCTAGTATACTTGTAAAGAATATCATTGTACTGGCTTGAAAAAGTGTTCAAGAAGTTGGGATTGACAGAACAAGCCTGCATAGCAACACCACACACAAGACTGGTGGCAGACTCAACCAGGCTTTTGCATCTAATATCAACTAAAAGGTTGAAATGATGCAAAAAAAAAAAAAAAAAAAAAAGATCAGTTCCCAGCTGATCCTGGAACTTGATCTATGACAAAAATTCATTTGAATACTCTTTTGTAGACAGATAATGCAGTTTCTCATTGAAAGTAGGAATTGGGAAATGGTTTATATATCTAGTAAAAGAATAGATGTGAGTTTCTTGTTACCTGGCACTAGAGGCAAAGGTTGGATGTTTACCTTTGCTGCAGTGTCCACAGGAAAACAAGTACTGATAAATTGCTTGATGACAAAAAGAGGTTAATTAAGTTTGGAAATGCCACTTAAATCACCTCCTTAATCCCTGGCAATGTTGTTTCTCTGAAAAGCAATTTGCAGAAAAGAACATGGATGCATAGATTGATAAGTGTTCTGATCAAATATCTGTGGTAACTTCTGTTATTCAATCTGATTTATCAATAATAACCATTTTGAATTCCTAAGCAATCTGTGTATTGTGAAGGATTCTTTTTCAATGTTTTGTTCATTCTCTGAGCATCAGTTTTCATTGTAGCACAGGTCATCGTTTATTATTTCCAACATAGATTTGATCACTACTATAAACAAAAGAAAGATGTGGCTTAGTGGTATCATGATCGTAAGGTTGTGGTTTTGATTCCTGGACCAGGCAACATGTTGCGTTCTTGAGCAAAACACTCCATTTCATATTGCTCCAGTCCAATCAGCTGGTAAAAATGAGTGATAATGTGACAGACTAGCATCCAGTCCAAAGAGGAATTTATACACCAGAGAAACCAGAAAACCAGCCTAATGTTCCTTACAGAGCAATGTGGACTAATCATAAACAAAAGATGTGAACAAATGTGAAGGTAGAATGTTGGTATGTTACGGATGAACCCGGAACCATGTGGTTGGGAAGCAAGCTACTTACCACACAGCCACTCCTACGCCTATTAAAATTTATGTGCAATAAATTGCTTATACTACCACAATACGCAAAATATTTTAACAATTTTTTTATACAATACCTCATAATATTTAATTACAAAGATATGATAGGGTTTTTTAAAACATCAAGTGGTTATAAGAAATCAAAAGGAGTACAACAGGAGTCAAAGAGGTTCATGGGAACCATTGCTCTAGAATAAAGCACAAAAGAACTATTACCCTGATGCTACATAATTTATTCTCTTGAAACTAATGTCTTAGCTAAAACTTCTATGTTGGTTTATCCCGGCCCTTGTACAGCTTTCTGTCTATTGATTGATGTAACAGATCACAGTATTAGTGGTCTTCTCCAGTAATGTAATAATGGTATTACTGTTTTCATTCTTCTCAAGCATCTTAACACCTGAAAGGAACTTCAGTACTTTTGAGCAAGAACTGTTGGCACTCTATTGTTTGTTTAACATCCATTTCCCCATATTAGAATGATTGGATGGCATTCATTTGAGGGAGCATTTTAAGGTCCAATGTCCTCCTTCATGCTAACCCTTACCTGTTTTACAAGTAAGCGAATTTTTTTATTCCACTAGTTTTCAAAAGTGCAAAGTGACCAGTCATAATTTCAACAAGGAATGTAAACACTGTAGCACACTATTTTTTACCCTGACCTATTCTTATTTCTTTTATTCCCCTCCTCCACCTCGAACTGATGTTCATTGTGTCCACATCAGTCCTCATCTCTAACCATTTGTCACACATTCTACATGCTCTCATGAACTTACCTACACTTTCCATTTCTTTGTCCCTATTACCTCTTTTATATTCACCTTTTACCTCAAGGGTACACCCTCACCATCTCTTTCCATTTAGGTAAGACATGTATCTCCTCTTCAGCAAGATACTAGTTCTTTTATCATACTTTCCCCTCCTTCGATACTATACTCCATTCAGTTGAGAGGTCTCGCCTTGCAAGTTACTTGGTGAACTCACTAGTGCTGATGCTATGAAAAAGCACTTGGTACACTCTGTAAAGTAGCTGGCAAGAGCATCAAGCTGTAGAAGAGAGTTCAGTTGTAGAGACCAAGCCAAAGCAGCAGACTGTGCTGTACCCCTATGGCTTACCAGATTCTGTCAAACCATCCAACCCATGTCAGCTTGAAAGCACATGTATGGCTGTATATATATATAAAAGGAAAACAGAAAATGGAGATAAAATTGATGATTGATACACATCAATTATCATTTATTGATTATAAAAAGACAAAATCTCATCTGACAGCTGTTTCTGTTGGCGTTATTCTCAGGTTTAACTACTACAATAAAAATAATAATTATCATTGTGAGTAATTAATTATGCCAATTTAAATAGTGGAACTTCATCAGAGCAGAAAAGTAAAGAAAAAGAAAGAGAAAGCAAGAAAGTAAGGATATATCAGTTCATGTTACATGCTCTCCTTCCGGGAACCTTTTGACCGACTAAAATTTAGTAATAGTAATTATAACTATTCCAATCCTACTTCTAAATTTTAGTCTGTCGAAAGGTTCCCAGTGGGACAGCATGTAACATGAATTGATATATCTTTACTTTTCTGCTCTTATGAAGTTCAACTAGTTAAATTGGTATAATTAATTACTTACAATAATAGTTATTATTATTGTAGTAGTTAAGTTTGAGAATAGCGCCAACAGAAACAGCTGTCAGATGAGATTTTGTCTTTTTATAATCAATAAATAATAATTGATGTTTATCAATTGTCAATTTTATCTCCATTTTATTATTTTTCTTTAAATATTGATAAACTTCAGTTTATTCGTTTCCTTCCTTACCTATCATTTATGAAGATTAATACTAATACTCATAATCACATATGGGTAATACACCAGTAATCCATTGGATACAAGTATCCATTAAATGGTTTTCATAACCTCTAATTGAACTCACCTCTCTATATATACAGGTTGTGTGGTAAGAAGCTTGCTTCCCAACCACATGGTTACTGGTTCAGTGCCACTGTGTGACACCTTGGCCAACAAAGCCTTATGAGTGAATTTGGTAGATGGAAACCGAAAGAAGCCTGGCATATATATGTATGTATATATTTGTGCGTCTGTGTTTGTCCCCCTCGCCATTACTTGACAACTGATGTTGGTTTGTTTATGTTCCTGTAACTAAGTGATTCGGCAATAAGAGACCAATTGAATAAGTACTGGGCTTACAAAGAATAAGTCCTGAGATTGATTTGTTCGACTAAAGGCAGTGCTCCAGCATGGCCGCAGTCAAACAACTGAAAAAGCAAAAGAATAAAAGAATATATATAAGGGTATGTATGTGTGTGATAATGATGATGATGTGTGCATGTATGTATACATGCAAATATATGTGCATGGATATATGTATATATATATTTCATGGGTTTTAAATTATTTTAAAACATTTTAAAAAATATTTTAAAAATATTATTTTAATTTTATTCTTTTGAGATCTTATTTTAACTTTAATCTTTTACTTTCATTCCAGTATTGAGGCCATTACCCCCTTATCGTTGTTTTATTATTAGCCCATGACTATTGGTATTATTATTTCTGATATTATTTTGGAAGATTATCATATTGCTATTTTATTTATATTATTGGTATTGATGTTGATGGTGATGCTGTCACCTTCATCATAGTTGTTTTGGTATAACACATTACTCTGCAAATTTACTCTAATCCTCTATATCTTACTTTACCTTAATGCTAATTTTAGAAATTTCAGCTTCAGTTAAAATTTAAACCCTAACCCTTTTATTAATTTAAATTTTAAAACTTAACAACTTTAACTCAACATCACCCCATTAGTAACAACATCTCTAAATCTATCAGTATTTATATCCAGATAATAAGAGCTTTCATGACCTCTATAATTTGAATAAAAAGTATCCTTCATTCTCTTAACATTATTCCTCCACTATACTAGATTAAAAACTGAACATTATTGTCTTAGACTGACCACGGAAAGCCCATATCAAATATCAACACAATGGCTGGAGAATATCTAATCTATATAAAATTCTAATATGGTAATGGGCACTGACCTATGGTTGAGACTGTCCCACTTCCAAATTTGGCAATACAATGCCCCTACTTCTACGGACTCCTGTACTACTCCCTTACTCACTTCCACCCCTTTGTAACCCCCCTCCCATCTTCCTTTGTTCTCTATTCCACTCGAACACCCCATCTTCCCCACACAATAGCCATTCCTCAACTGCTCTGCTTATTATATTCAGAAATGGATCTGACGAGAAAGTAGTATTAATTTTGTTAGGTCATTCAATTTGCCTCAATTGATCAATAGACCAGTTGAGTAAACCTATCAGTAATGTACCTATAATGACAACTGGAACAGCTGTAAGCCAAATTTGTTCCAATAAAGGAATTATATGTAACTAGCAGTATAACACGACCTTGTCCGGGTGTGATTTATTAGACCATCTATGATAAGTCTTGCTAGGTGAAAATCAACTAAAAAAGAAAGCCTTACAACGAAAAAACCCTTATGATGTAAATATGTTCATAATTCAAAAGACGATGAAATTAATAGGGAAAGTCTGAAGGCTGTTTTGCGTAACATTATTAAGCATACGTAAATTTCATCCGTGTAATTGGCTATAGAAATGCTTGTGCAAAACAACTTTTTGCGCTGCCTTGATTATACATAGCAGGGTAATCCCTTTTTGCAGGAGGTAGGATGGCAATTTGTGATGAAGCAATTGCTGGCGATCTGTTGCTACACAGTTTTGCCAGAATTCTATCAGATTTGGCAGTAGATGTTGATGCACCATTTTGCATTATGTGTATGTATTTATAATAATTGAGGGGATAGTAAAATACAGGTGATCACCTCAACAGCACTTCATGCAGGAAGCAAAGTGTTTGAACGGCAATGTAAAGATTATACCTTTTGATTAACCAAAGGACGACTAGTCATAATTAAGTCAATTGTTAAATGAAAACTTCATTAATCTAAAGCGTGTATACCACATAACAATGTTATAATTCTCAGAGAGTGAATAAAAATAATTTTAACTGAGGAAAAGAAAGTCAAATTGATGTTATGTTTCATCGAACAACGGGCATTATTTCATATTACATACTAAGTTATGCAATATTTTAGAGTTCATTTATTCATCATCATCATCGTTTAACGCCCGCCTTCCATGCTGGCATGGGTGGGACGGTTTCACAAGAGCCGGTCAGGCAGAAGCCTGCACCAGACTTCAATGACTGTGTTTGACAGAATTTTTACAGCTGGATGCCCTTCCTAACACCAACCACTCAGCAGAATTTTATTCAAATCAACTTGTGAAATGAAATCACAAATGTGAGAAAAATCATCCCTACTTCATGGGTGTGTCCATCAATTAGGTAGGTAAACTAGGCGAAGGTAAAGAATACGCACACCACCCATTTTCGGCGTAACCCTAACCCTAAACATCGGGTGTGCGTATTCTTTACCTTTGCCGATAAACCTTTTGTTTACACATGACTTAAGGCAATTAATCAAAATATATATGCACGCATCTATGTGTGTATGTATATATATATATATATATATATATATATATATACCGTTTCGCATAGGAGTATGTACACCACTAAAAAATTTCGGTAAAATTGCCATTACTCTGATAATATCGAAGGAAATCAAACGAAATTTATACTGAATAAAATATACTATACATTCAAACATTTTTTCTAATTTGGAACACAAAACAATAAACATTATCGAAGATATGAACGAAATATTAATTTTCAAACGAGACAAAAATATGTACACCCTAAAGGGTTATTTCTTATATACAATATATAGTGTGACCCACCCTTGCTTTCAATGAGTGCATTAAGTCTTCTGGGCATAGAACCGACTAAATTTCCCCACATAACTGATGAAATCGACCCCCATTCATCCTGAATGATGTCTTTCAATTGTGTTACATTGCAGAGGGTTTTCTCCTCAACCTTCCTTTTCAAAACACCCTACAGATGTTCTATTGGGTTAAAATCAGGTGACATGGTAGGTCAAGGCAATGCCTTTACCTTTTTATCTGATAAAAACTTAGTCGTCATCTTTGAAGTGTGTTTAGGGTCATTATCATGTCGGAACACGGAATGTTTTCCTAGTTCCTTGATGCATTTCAACATTGTTTTCTGCAATATGTCACAATAAAGCCTTGAATCCATTGTTCTCTCAATAAATGCGAGTCCTCCCACACCAATCACACTCATGCATCCCCAAAGCATAAACACTTCCGCCGCAGTGTTTCTCGCTAGGCACGGTGCATTTGTCGCTATTATCTCCACCTGGTCGTCGCCCTATTCGTTTAATACCATCTGACCCAAACAAGTCGATTTTAGTCTCATCAGAAAAAGAATTTTATTACCAAACTCCTTCCCCTTACTCACATAGGTTTCGGCAAAAGAAAGACAACTTGATTTATGCCTGGTAGTGAGGAGAGGCTTCCTATGAGGAATGCGTCCATGAAGACCACACTGGTTCAAACTACGGTGAACTGTTTGGGTGGAAACACTCTTTCCACTAACAAAAGACACTTCTTGGGCCAAAGATGAAGCAGTACGACGCCTGTTGTCCATCACGCAACGTTGGATGTGGCGAATATCGCGCATCGAAGGACGATGTTTATTGCTAAGTCGTCCAGTAGTTTTGTACTTCTGAATTACTTTGGCAACTGTGTTTACGCTAATATGTTCTTTTTTTAATTTTTACTAATTAACTTGTATCCTAAACCATTCTTGTACAAGTTAAAAATAATTTTCTTCAAATCTTCAGACAATTCTTTTCCTTTTGGTGCCATTTTAATCCCAATGAAGAAGATTTTCACCGCGGTACACAAATCAGAATTCCCGCATATGGAATAACAATGACCGGTGCTAAAATGCCAGGAGAAATAATTAGAATTGAAAGTTACAGCCATATCTGAATTTAGTAAAAATGTGGATAAAACATTGAATATAGCAAATTTCCTTTAGGGTGTACATATTTTTGTAACGTTTGAAAATTAATATTTCGTTGATATCTTTGAAAATGTTTATTGTTTTGTGTTCCAGCGCCAGGTCCACCTATAAGTCTGTGTGGAAAGAGGTTATTCTTTCCTAGGGATATTTATCCAAGCATACACCGGTTTAGTTCCATATCAATTAACGATACTGGCAATTTCACATGTGTATATGTTGTAGTGCTTATCGATGGCTCTTCTCTGATAATTAGTACCTTTCACTCTTGAAGTCACAGTTTTCGCTATACACGTTTTCATCTTTTCGATATAGGAGAAGAATTTCAACAATGCAAATACACGGTCACTATTTTCTTTGTATTATGTGTGTATGTAGTCATCAGTTATGGCCGGTCAGAAAATTACCATTGATTTCACATCTACTGCACTTAGCAATATAGGCAGCTCACCAGACCTGCTGGTGAGAGGCACGTAAATCGCTTTACTAATGGAGGTAAAAATACCTGTCTGGTCAAATTGGTGGTGAAAAAAAATCCTGAAATGAAAATCCCTTCTGGGAGAGAAGGAGTTATTTCCCTTTGAATGATTCCAGGTGTGTTCAAAAAGGGTCAATACATGTATGTTTTCTGTTCACTAGTCAGCAAGTGGGGAAGCCCAAGTTTCCAACAGAAATTTTCTATCATGAGGGCACCAACTAAAAATCTCACTGTTTGCATTAAAGAAGGCACCCAGATCAAGTGAATTTTTCAAGATCCTTGTCCTCTAGGCCAAGTAATGTCTATATGCATATGTAACTTTTATTTTTTACTTGTTTCAGTCATTAGACTGTGGCCATGCTGGGGCACTGCCTTGAAGAATTTATGGTTGAATGTATTGATCCCAGTACTTTTTTTTAAAGCCTGGTACTCGTATTATCTATCCTTTTTGCTGAACTGCTAATGTTATGGGGACATAAACACACCAACACTGGTTATCAAATGGTGGAGGTGGGGACAAACATATACACACATACATAGATATATACATATATATATATACATATATATATATACACACATATATAGATATATATGACAGGCTTCTTTCAGTTTCCATCTATCAAATCCACCCACAAGGCTTTGGTTGGCCCGAGGTGCCACGCAGTGGGACTGAACCTGGATCCATGTGGTTGGGAAGCAAACTTCTTACCACACAGCCATGTCTGCACCCATATACATATATATATATATATATA
>NC_068996.1:51627829-51630322 GCF_001194135.2 Octopus bimaculoides | reverse complement strand
TATATATATATATATATATATATGAATATATATAAACTTATATGTATGTGTGTGTGTATATATATATGTGTATGTGTCATCATTATGTACAGTAATCTTGGTGTCATTAAGGTAACTAGACATTGACAAATGGCTTGTGAGAGCTGTATATGCCATGAACAAAGATGCAATAAGTAAAGTGAGAGTTAATGAATTTAATGAAGAATTTAGTCTGAGGATCGGAGTCCATCAAGGCTTAGTCCTCTGTCCCCTTCTATTTATCATTATCTTACAGGCCTTTACTGAGGAGTTCAAGATTGGCTATCCATGTGAACTCTTATATCCTGATGATCTAGTGCTCATAGCTGGATCTTTAGGAGAATTAGAGAAGAAATTTCAGGCATAGAAGCTAAACCTAAAATCAAGAGATCTTAAGGTAAACTTAGCAAATGAGAAAGGTAAGTAAGAAAGAAGACAGGACTCTGGTATCTTCAAGGAAATGACCATGGTCGATATGCAGAAAGAGTAGGTATAAACTCCATATGCTGTACCAAAGTAAGGTATGGATACACCATAGGCAGGTGAACAAATAACATAAGCTTCATATATGGTAGATGCACTGGAGCAGTATGTACTATGAACACACTCAAAATAAACTCTCTTGTATGTCTTGATTAGAAGTTGTTGATATTTTTTGTTACTTAGGAGACATAATTAGCAAGGTAAGTGGTTGCTTTGAAAGTAGAGCAGCCAGAGTAAGAATGGTTTGGAGAAAGGTCAATGAATTACTACCATTGTTGGCAACAAAGGTTTTTTTCCTTCAGAATGAAAGGCAGATTGTGTTAGAACTGCAAGGCTGCATGATAGTGAAACATAAGCGCTAAATGTAACGACTAAAAAGAAATGATGTTAGCATACTCCACTGGATGTGCAATGTAAGTGTGCATGAAAGAATACGGAGGTGTTGAGTGAAAAACTGTTAATGAAGGATTGGATGTTGTGTTCAAGAAAGAAGTATGGTATGGACATGTGATATGGATGAGGACAGCTGTACAAAGAAGTGCTGATCACTTAATGTGGATGAAAATTGCAAAAGAAGGAGACCCAGGAAGACATGGGATGAATTGGTGAAGGCTGATCTTAGGACCCCAAGCCTCATGGCAATGACGAAGAAGTGGGATAATTGGCAATATGCAGTTCTCAAGAAGACACACCTATGTCTACAAAACAGATTCTGGAAGCACTATGTGTGTACATATATGCACAAATAGGCACCTTTCTCAATTTCCTCCTCATATCCCGCATCCACACATCATATCTCTTGATACCATTATATTTTTCTTGCTATCTGGAACCATTTCATTTGCAAACCATTCTTCATCCGTTAATGCTGTTTTTCCCACCCACACATTACAATAATCCCTGTTTCCACTGAACCACAGAATTATTTCTCCTTATGTACGGCTCCTGCCTCCCTCTCCCCCCCACTCTTGCACAAGTCATTTATCACTTGTCCTCCTCCTGCCAACTGATTACTGTCCTCTTGCTCTCTCCACTCACACCTTGTTCTCTTCTGTATCCCTTTAACTTCCTGAACAATAGTCGTTCTCATCTTCTTATCCACCATTCCCTACATCCACCCTTCAACCCTACCCAATCTTTACGATTGTTGCCTATCTCCTTTCCACTCTCCAATTCCATTTCTTGATTTACCCATTTGCTCTTGCAAAGCCCACCCACTCACATATCCTATGTACTCACTCACTTCTATGTACCTTGTACCTGAGGAGTCACCTGGACATGTCATTACCTCTTTATGGCTTCACCTGACTATTATCATCTTTTCTAAATGTGAGTGGCCATGTAGGGCCTATATAACAAGAAATCATCTCAGCTGCCTTTTCTCATACTTTCGGACATCATATCCTAGCATATGTCCCTCCTCTTTGGGTTCATAATTCTGTGAGCTGCATGACAACCTCATTTGAGCAGGTGGTACAAAAAAAAAATGATAATAATAATAAAAAAGCACTTATTAAAGTAGATACCTGGACAAAGCAGAGCCTGGGGCATGATGCAGTCCTTGGACCCATCCAACCCACCCAGTATGTAACATGGACGTAAAAAGATGATGATGATAATACATACATATTTGTATGTATGTATACACACACAAACACACATATATCAACCTCATTCCTGTTTCTTTTCACTGTCCTGTTTGTGTTACCAATTTTGACCCTCTGCAAAATCCCAAATTTTATTTAATTTGCTTTGCGGGAGCAACTGTTTTATCGAAAGCGTATCTTGTTGTTAAATGCTTGAAATACGAGAGTAAAAAAAAGTTAACAACTGATGAAGGGTCGTTCTTGTTTTCCATTTGTGTCTTTCATTGTTCAAAAAAATAATTCATATTCCATGTACTTGTACTTTGTATATTTTGTTGTACATGTTTCGTGACGTTCTGTGCCCATATATGCATATATATATATGTGTATATATATATATATATAT
>NC_068996.1:51622210-51626580 GCF_001194135.2 Octopus bimaculoides | reverse complement strand
CAAATTTTTTTTCTATTTTTCGTGAAAGATGCCCCCACCCCATCATCCGAAAACTGCTAAAAAAAAAATAATTGGAAAAAATCCCGGTCAAAACGGAGAAATTCCAACTTATGTGGGCCGCCTGATCCGAAACTCTGTTTACCAGAAACTCCTCCCCCGCCCCTTTCCAAAAAATTTTGCTAACAAATTTCTACACCGTTTGAAAGGTATTTGGATAAAATTTCATTAAAAAATACCCATTTTCCCGAAAGTTACGAGGGGGGGGGGAAATGTTGGGTAATGTGAATTTTCCGAAACTCCTCTCCCCAACCCCTCGGAAATATTTTTTCCAATAAATCTTTAGATACGCTCAATCTACAGAATTCGAGCGATTTTTTGTTCAGAATTTCGTTTAAAAGTATCCCTTTTTCTGGGAATTACGAGGCAACAAAGTCAGTGGGGACAAATATCTGTAGTTATGCCTATAGTCACCTCGGAACCAAGTCTGAAAGTATTTTACGAGAAGCTCTTCGAAGCTCCAGCTAAAAATTTTCCCCAGTCAAAGAAATTAGTTTTGTTTGCATTTCAAATATTGTATCATTAAAATTCTAACAATATTACGAAGGCTGACATCTGGAAATAACGACTGTTGTCGCCGTTGTTGAAGGGCTTTTGTCACCCCTGTATTTTCCACCCGTCACGTAAGAATATGCAATGCTTCCAACTCCTTGAAATTCACCGGAAGTGGTTGGAATGGTTGGAAACCCAATGCCAAATTTGGACTTGATAAAATTATGAAAGTAGGAAAAATCAGTGGTTTCTAACATAGGTATGTTGTCTGAAAAATTGGATATTACGAAGTTCATGATTTAAAAAAAAAAAATTTTTTAAATATCATTTTCGATATCAGTAAAATCATTTCAACAGAGAACCGAAATCGAGTCCGGGACTCAAGTGATGGTGAACTTTGACCTTAGCATCAAATTAAAGAGTAAAGTTCGTCAGGTTGCAGGAGTGTCTGCTATAAAGGGAGGTAACTGTTCTTCTAAGACAATCTTCCCATCTGTTTACACATTTCAAGATGTCTGGAGAAAGTACAAGTAGGTACACCTTTTTTTTATAGATCAACATTGTCTATGCAGCAATTTTCAGTATATTTGTTTTTAAAAAATAAATTATTTTAATCTGTGTATATATTTAAAGCATTGTTCATATGTGATTGTTTGTAACAAAGAACGTCATACTTGTACATTACTTGTAGCTTAGGATATGTTATAGTTGTAGTTTGACATATAAATATCCATAAGGCTACTTAATGTTGTTTATCCTTAGATCAACCTTCTTCAAGCAGATTTCTAATTAAAGGCATTCGAAACATGACAATCAAAGTCTTTTTCAGACTGTGTAGGACTACGTTATCCAATTATCTTTATATAAGATCATAGGATGTGATTTGAGTGAGATTTGGCTGCTATTTCTAGCAACTCTAGTGATAAGCAGAAGCTTTTCGAAGAGATATGAGTATGATCGCTCCAACAGTCCCCACTATACTGAAGTATCCATTTAAATTTCTCCACGCCGGGAAAGGGGCGGAGCAACCTGTGGCATCATGGTTTGAAATCAAATCAAAATGTGATGTCTGCTTTCCTATGTGGCACAATCATACAATAATATACAAGACTGAGTGTTTCTGTTTTGTTTTCCGTCTTCCTTCGGTTGATCGAACATGTATCAGTCATATACTGGGGTCCATTAACCGATGATAACCTTTATTTTCAAATCTGAGGACTTGGGTCGGTCGTCTATTTAATATTAATTTTCCTTATTCTAAATTATGAAGATTTTCATTTTCCAGTGAATTTGACCTGAAACAACGTATCGTCAAATATATATACATGCACATTAATTTTTGTATCCTTAAGTTGTCATTTATCTTCGATCATCGGTGAACTAACTAGGTTTTGTGTTTCGTTGCCTTAGGACATGTAGGGGACCAAGTGCGGATCCAGTCGGTTTTTAGAAACGCCTCTTATTTTGAATTATTTATGTGGGATTGCTGTGGTCCCAGATATATACCGACGAGATGGTCGTTGCCAGGATTTGATCATAGGTTTGCTCGATCGGGGCAGAGAAGCGATTAAAGAACAACACAAACATTCATAACAAAATCGCACACATTTTATATGCATTTATATATTTATCTGTAATATACATACATACATATATATATTTATACACACACACACACACACACACACACACACACACACACACATATATATATATATATACATACATATATATATACATATACATATATATATATATTTTTTGTATATGTATATATATATGTATTATGTATATGTTATATATATATATATATATATATATATATATATATATATATATATATATATGTATGTATGTGTGTGTGTGCTTATCTGTATAAAATATATCATCGTCATCATCATCGTCAACATTATTATTATTACTTTAACGTCCAGTTTTTCATGCTTGCATGGTTCGGACGGAGTTTATTGAGGCAGATTTTTCTGCGGCTGGATTCCATTCTGTTGCCAGCCCTCACCTGTTTCCAAGCAAGGTGATATTTCTTCACGCCAGGCTTTGGAATATTGGAAATAAACGATACTGCTTCTTGTATCGCTGTGACAATCATTTCACAAATCACGCGATGTCTGTCAAGAGAAGGAGACACGAACACATACACACACACACACGCACGCACGCACACACAGACACGCACGCACACACACACACATCCTCACACACGTACGCGCACATAATACATACATGCATACATGCATGCATGCATACATACAAACATACATGTCCATAGGTTCCCGGGCAAATCAGTGCGCTGGGCCTTATTTTATCTTTTTTTACGACAAACCAGAGCATATATATATAGATGTCCGTTGCTTTTCTAGACCCGTGAAGCCCGCGGGAAACTGCTCAGTATGCCCGTGCCTAAAGACGGCACTATATACGTACTTACTTACACGAGCAACGGGCTTCTTTCAGTTTCTGTCAACCAAATCTTCTCCCAAGGCGTTCATCGGTCTGGGGCTCTAGTTGAAGACACTTACCCAAGATGTTACCGTGTAGGAATGGACCCAGGATCTTGTGGTTAGGAAGCACACTTTATACCACACAGCCACGTCTGTACCTATACATACATATTTAGACTCACACACACACACAGACACACACACACACGTGAGCGTACATGCACATGTACATACACATGCACATATACACACACATGCATACATACACATACATACACACATACATACACACACTCATACATACTGCGTACATAAATACATACATACACACATACATACATACACACACACATACATACATACTGTGTACATGCATACACACATGCATATATACATACATACACACACTCATACATACTGCCTACATAGATACATACATACTCAGACATACATACATACACACAGATACATACACATGCATACATACATACATTCACACACATACATACATGCATACATACATACATACATGCATACATACATACATACATGCATGTATACATACTGTGTACATACATAGATACATGTATACATAAGTACTGCATACATACATACATCATACATACATACACACATACACACATGCATACATACATACATAGATACATACATACATACGTACATACATACACATACATACTTTGTATATACATGCATGCACACACACATACCCACACAGTCATACATACATACAAAAATACATGCATACAAAAATACATACATACATACATACACACACACACACGCATACATACATGTATTGTAATTTAACATCCATTTTCCATACTGCCACGGGCTGGAATGTTTGATAGGGGCTGGCAAACCAGAGAACTGCTGCACCAGACTCTATTGTCTGCTTATGTAAGGTTTTTACTGCTGGATGCCCTTCCTAATGGCAGCCACTTTGCAGAGTGGTCATCAAGTAACTTGGAAGACAAAGACCTCCCTTGACTAGGTTGGAGGAGTAGCACTGGGGGAGGTGGATTTGTGCCACTTCAGGATTTACAGTATAATAGAAGGATAGAAAGGGATGTCTTGCTATAGAGGAAATATTTGGCAACACTTGTTGGAAAAGAAAGGAGAGGAAAGAGAGAAAGATAGACTGAGGGAGAGAGAGAGAGAGAGAGAGAGAAAGAGAGGGATGGTGGTAAAGATGTGTTGGGAATTACCCTCAAGGTACAGTGGGGGGTTGAATATAAGTGGTATAAAACATTATACACATACATACATATATATATGGGAGAATATACAAATAATAACAATATATATATATATATATATATATATATATATATATATATA
>NC_068996.1:51616924-51621585 GCF_001194135.2 Octopus bimaculoides | reverse complement strand
AATAGAGTTATTAATATTTCTAAGTCTCTCTAAAGGAGACTACGACAGCGGTACTGGAAATTAATAGTTATCGCCAAGCCAACATGGCAGTCCCAAAATTAGGACGAAAGCTGCCATACACATATATATATCTGTAGATATAAATTTGACATGGGCGATTCTTTCTTGTCTTGGGATTCACGGTCTAACAGCTGGGTAGAATTGCACGAAAAATTAAACAGATGTGTAGAATGATCCGGTGGTGATGCTGGGCTTTGTATTTTGTTCATAGCTCCCATGGTTACTGAGATAATCTACTATAATAATACTCTTGTGTTTATGAATGAGAAAGGAAGGGGTGATAAATGAATAAGAAAGGAAGGGGTGATGTCATACTTGGTAGTGGGATGAAGAAAATTGTACGCTGAAAAAATAGATCAAACAGCGTTTCAACTCTGTGTGAATATATGTGTATGTAAAAGGAAGTATGTGAATGTGTGTGTGAGCATGCAATGGAAGTGGGATGGTTCATCTTTGTTCGCTTAGTATTTGGGTTTATTTTTTGATTTGGCTGAATCTTGGTTGTTTGTTTTTATTGTTGTTGGTCAGTTATTTTTAGCATTTTGACAGAAAAAAGTCATTCTAAAATTGTTTTTCAACATAAGCGTGCCCAAACAATTCTAATACTTACACAGAGCAGGTTTTACAGCCACATCATCCAAACCGACTGGGTGAAACCGGGCTTCGCTGCTAGTATTATATATATACCTAACACTCTACACACATATATTTATACACACTGATATATTTATACACACTGATATTAAAATGATGATGACATGATGATGTAAGTTTATATATATATATGTATACACACACACACACACACACACACACACATGTATATGTATATATTATATATATTGTATTTTTCTGGATGAAAATACTTCTTCCATTTAGGGCATTATTCCTTTGGTTTCCAACCTGTTCCATTTATTTGATGACATTTATTGGACTCCGTCTAATAAACTGATTCTCCTAATTATTATAATATATATATATATATATATATTTACACACACACACATGTATATATATTACTAACAATTCTTACCAGAATTCAGGGGCAGGAGGCCAGTTGATTATTTTAGTGTTCAACAGGTTTTTATTTTATCGACTTTGAAAGGATGAAAGGTAATAATGATGTCAGTTGATTTTGAAGTCAAAATGTAAAGGGCCACAATATATGCAGCTGGGCGTTTTGTTGGACATGTTAATGTTGATTTTGCCAGCTCACTGCCTCAATAATTATAATAAACAATATGAATATTGGTTGATTGGTAGATTGGTAAATAAAGCATTAAAAAATATAGTAGAAATAAATGTTATAAAACAAAGGAGAGAGAGTAAAAAGTAGAGTAAAGTAATAGAGAGAGTAAGGTGAGAAGGTGAGAGGTATAGAAATAGACAGAGGTGGGGAGACTGTCAAGTATAAATGTATCATGGAAGAAATTAAAGCATATCATATATGGAATGTTATTTGAAAAACAATGAAAATAGTGCAATACAGATGGGAATTGAAGAGGTATTTTAACCGTATGAAATTTAAAACTATGGACAAGTTTCATAGAAATGAATAAACATTGACCGCCTACACTTTTTTCTGCAAAATAGGGGTAGTTTATCCTGTTCAGGCTATATTATTAGCATTATCCTGCGTTTGAGAATTTAAAAATCACTTCTTTAACTTTCTAACACATCTCAACGCTTCTAAAAAAGCAAACTTCGTTTGTTTGTTTACGTTTGTCGTAATTTGAATATAAATAAAAATGTTTGTATCAAATGTAAATATATTCTTATTAGGTAAAGTGAGAACAAATATAAATACAAATATATAAACAAATAAAAGTATACACAATACATGTTCACATTGATATACATGTTTGCACACATATTTACACAAAGCATGCACACACACACACACACACACTTACACACACACTTACACAAACACACACACAAACACACACACACACACAAAGTCATTTTAAGGAAATAAATAATTTTCTTTTTTTAATTAGTATTCATTTGATTCTTTTGTATAAGCATCAAGAAATTTGATTAAAGTTGAACTATAATCATTGTAAGTATGCCATATTTCCTGACATTACCCATGATAGCAAAAATATACTTCCAAATTTACTTGTCATGTGACAGATAACACCCATACATACATACATACATGCATACAAACAAAAATACATACAAAAATACATACATACAAACAAAAGTACATACATACAAAAATACATACGTATATACGTATATACATGCATACATACATACAAAAATACATACGTATATACATACATATATGCATTCATACGTACATACATACATACAAAAATACATACATACGTATATACATACATACATGCATACATACATACATACATACATACATAGAAAAATACATACGTATATACATACATACATGCATGCATACATACATACATACAAAAATACATACATACAAACAAAAATATATACATACATACATAGAAAAATACATACGTATATACATACATGCATACGTACATGCATACAAACAAAAATACATACAAAAATACATACATACATACATACATACATACATACGTATATACATACATACATGCATGCATACATACATACATACAAAAATACATACATACAAACAAAAATATATACATACATACATAGAAAAATACATACGTATATACATACATGCATACGTACATGCATACAAACAAAAATACATACATACATACAAAAATACATACATACATTGCACTTTGAAGGCTATGTGTTTGCAATCCAGGAACAGGAGATTGCCACAAAGTGCCTGGTGAACAAGAGAGACAGTGATGCTCTGTAATCCCAAGGTGCAACCCGCATGTGTAGGCTATGTCATGTTTCTGCAGAAGACATTATGCATGTGATTAGCAGCTGTCCTAAAATGTCGCCATGGCACTACCTCCCTATGTGGCACGATGTTGTTGCTAAAACAATTTACAATGCCATCCACAAAATGAGACCGATAGAATAAGTACTAGGCTTACAAAGAATAAGACCTAGGGTTGATTTACTCGACTAAAGGTGGTGCTCCAGCATGGCCGCAGTCAAATGACTGAAACAAGTAAAAGAGTAAAGAATAAAATAATGCTAACCGTTACTATTCAACTATGCGTGTGTGTGTGCGTGTGTGTTTGCTTTTGTGTTTGTGTAAGACTGTCTTGATTTAGCCATGCTGCTCTGGTGCCCAACCAGTTTAAAATTTTGTTTGTTATTTTTTTTAATGATTTTAAATCTTTATCATTCTAATTACTCTATCAAATATAATGCATGTTTATTTACATTTTTTACAATTAATCATACATTACATGGCCAGTTTAAATGCTAAAGGGTTCATAATGGCAAGACTGAAAAAGTGTAAACTGTTGATTCTCTCCAGATATATATGAAACACTTGTAGTGGTCAGAACCTGAATATAAGCCCTCTGCTTCTCTGAACTCATAAATAGCTGTTTGCTTTATATAAGACACCATTTCCATGGGAAATGGAAAGACACTACTGAGCTTGAATAGACTGAACTTGTGCCACAGATAATTCACCAAAACTAGTTGACAATTTGTGCATACAAGTCTGCTGCTGTCAACTTTTTTGTCACCTTTTTCTTACTCTATCTATTACTCTGGCCTAGTTAAGCTTAGACAGCCACAGCTAACTGCTGGGTTTTTGGCAACCAAAGTCAATTCTCTCTCTCTCTCACTTTCTCTCAGTCTCTTTCTGTGTTTCTTTCTCACTTTATCTCTCTCTCTCTCTCTCATATTTCTGGGAACATAAACCTTGTCTCTTGTGAGTGCTCGCATTATTCTGCTGTGTACATTCATAAACATGAATTCTAGGATTGAACTGTTTTCATTGTTTCATGAATAAACAATTCAATCTTCATATTTCATTGGTGTTTTTCTTGCAATATTTTTGACTGTATCAATTTGTCCTAGGTTTCACACTTCCCAGTTTTATATGCCAGTCACTAAACCAATAGGGTTACATACTTTGTATTCCTCTTTATTTTATGTGGATGAGGTAAAATGTGATAATTTATTAGTGGTGCTCTTTGTGACACATGGAAACAGGGCGGTTACTAAAAACCATTTGAAATTTCAAAGGCACAAGGCATGTGCTGATGCTAATTCATCCCCATTAGATACCTTTTTTTTTTTTAAATGTAAGAAAATAATTGAATTGGAGCTTCTTGCTGCTAAGGAAAGCCATTTTCATTTTTCATATCTCATAACTTGAGTTTCAAGACATCATGCTAATTTGTCAAAGTTGATCTCAAGGCTTTTTGAGCCAAAGTTTCATTTAGTGTGTATAAAATGTGAAACTGTAATTTTATGTGTAAGTTCAGTAATGTTTAATTGCTGCGCTTGCTAATTACCTTGCCGTGGAAAATTTTATGACAATTTCGGTGGATATTTTGAATTATCAAGATGTTAAAGTGACACCTTACATTATTTGATTTTACATTCTCAGTCAGCAGAAGATACTGGCTTTATCTACACACACACACGCACGCACACACGCACACACACACGCACACACAAACACACACATACACACACACACACACACA
>NC_068996.1:51612028-51616914 GCF_001194135.2 Octopus bimaculoides | reverse complement strand
CACACACACACACACACACACACACACACACACACTGTATTTCAAATTATTAATGATGTAACATTTAAAAATTTTTATTTAAAATCAACTTGTTGGAATTCAACAAAATTTTCACAGAATGATGGCAACAATTGTGTGGTATGGAAAAAAAACAAGTGGTTCCATAAACCTATACAGAAACTATGGCCATTTACCAAATTTACGTAAATTTCCACTGTTTCAAATTACTAGCAAGATGTAATTAAAACTCATTTAAACAAGAAAATACTGATTTAATTGTTTGATGTAGATACTGAAATGAACACATACAGGCATAAAGTCCATGGAAGAAATAGAAATAAACAGCATTCAAAAATGATAGGTGAGCTGGTTAATAAAGGATATATGAGCCTTTCCATTGGAAGTAAGTTGGAAAAGGTGCACATCTATGGAACATGCTAGTTTCTGGATCTCCTCTGATGTTATGCCATGGGATACACCGACTATTGCCTGCCACAGTTCATTCTTGTTCTTAAATTGGCATCCATTCTCATAAACTCATTGCTTTAGAATACTCCACAAGTTTTTCTATTGGGTTTAAGTCAAGGGGAACAGGCAGGCCACTTCAGCTTCTGAGGTCCACAGAAGCCCAATTGTTGCAGATATTCTAGTTTTCTTTGTAGAGTGAGGGCACATAATCTTGCCTGAATATTACAGTTGTTTTGCAGGTAATACTTTGCTTTTTTAACCAAGGTTCAAGGTGCTCATTTAGAATGGCTCTGTAAGCATCCACAGTCATTTCAATACTGTCAGGTACTTTCCAAGAATCAGCCATAATACCTGCCCAAATCTTGATGCCTCCTCCCCCTTGTTGATGTCTCAAGCATTGGTGAATATCTCACCCATTTACAACCCAGCCCTTGCTCCAACCATCAAGTTCATCAAGGGTAGCACAAGTTTTGTCTGTAAATAAAAGTTGACTTTCATGTTATCTTCTGCCCGTTTCAGAATTTAGGAATTTAGGTGGTTGGACAGGTCAGTGCTTAGTAGTAGAAGAAAGTATATATGTGAAGATGTATACATATGTATGTATTAGGCATGTATATATATATTTATACAGATGTTTATACATATCAATGTCTACATATACAACATGTACTTGTATGCAAATGCACACATGCATATACATATATATATATATATATATATATATATATATATATATATATATATATATATATATATATATATATATATATATATATATATATACACGCACTCTAATATTGAACAGTGAGAATGAGTGCTCAACACCATATTCATGGATAAATATTTTATTTGTTGGTTAACAAGGCTACCATTGGTTTCATGCCAAGAGAAATCTCACAATAATTATCTAGCCTGCCACATGGAACGTTAGTACTTGTCTCCATCTTGGATGAGAATCATGAAGTTACATGAGACTGTACAGGATTTTTTGATAAATAAATGTATATTGTTGAGAGATTCAAATCTACCACTCAAGTGCAGTTTCTTGTCAGCAATAAATAGAATGCCGGCTTTTCAAATCGATAATTATCCAGAAAAAATTATCAATAATTAATAATATCAAGGGTAATAAGAAATATTAGAAATTTCTACTACCAGTGGCCTAGCGTGTAAAATTCAGTCCATAGACTATATATTATTCATATAAATACAGTGTACATTTAAATACATAAGAGATATCCATCATAGGATTCCTTGCATGTTAGATAGAACAGTTAAATTCCAAACCACTATTTAGGGATAAAACTTTGAAGGGAATGAAAAATAAAAACATTTACTATCTAACTCCTGGATCAATGGTTTCAGACTTATTTTAGCAAATAAAATAATTTGCTAGGCGAAGTCTTCTTCAGCAGGTATACCTTAGATTAAGCATATATACACGAAGCAATCCAGTATATGCCCATCCAGGAAATTGCCAATTATACAGCTCTATTGACACTGTTGTTGACCAATCAGAAATCGTAAATTATCCTGTTAAATTTTAAAACTTACTGGAACCACCAAGTTTACCTCCTCATAAGCTTGATTTGAAACTTGAAGTACCTTTAATACTCCCAAGAAATTTGGGATCCTCCAAAATTCTGCAATGGAGTAAGGCTTATTGTGAAGAAAATGATGCTGTATGTTATAGAAACTACTCTACTCTCTGGATGTGGAGCAAGTGTTAATTAATGTATTCGTTACTAGAATTCCATTAAATCCTACTGATTTACCAGTACAATTTAAAAGAATACAGTTTCCAATTAGACTAAATTTTGCAATGTCCATCAACAAATCACAAGGACAGACATTATCAGTAACTGGTTTGGGATTAAGGGAGCCTTGCTTCTCTCATGTTCAGAAAATCTTTTCATTTATACTTCACTGGGAAAAACTCATAATGTTGTATGTAAGGATTTATCATAACTTGCTTTTATGTGTTTTCTATTTCAAGTATTATTGCTGTTGATCTTACAGAATTTATGCCAGTAATGTTAGAGTCACTAATCACAATGATTATTAAGAAAAAAAATCATATATCAAATTTCTGAAAGAAATCTCATTATTATCTTTAATCTGGGCAATGCCGGATACATCTGCTAGTATCATCATCATCATCATCATCGTTTAACGTCCACTTTCCATGCTAGCATGGGTTGGACGATTTGAGAGGGCCAGTTACGTGGTACTGGCAATGGTCACGCTCAAAATGGTATTTTTTACGTGCCACCTGCACAGGAGCCAGTCCAGCGGAATTGGCAACGACCTCGCTCGAATGATTTTCTAACGTGCCACCGGCACAAGTGCCAGTAAGGTGACGCTGGTAACGATCATGCTCAAATGGTGCTATTTATGTGCCACTGGCACGGAAGCCAGACAGCTGTTCTGGCAATGATCATGCTCGGACAGTGCTGTTAGTGCTCCACTGGCACAGGTGCCAGTCATCGAATATGGTTCAATTACGACTTCGATTTCACTTGCCCCAACAGGTCTTTGCAGGTTTCCTTGTATGTCTCCACTGTCCTGTTTTTGTTCCCAACTTTGACCCTCCATAAATCCCAAATTTTAGTTTGGTATTTATGGGAGCAACTGTTTTCGAAGACTCATACTGTTGTTCAATGTTTGACATAAGGAGTAGATAGACAGCCAACAACTGATGAAGGGTCTTTGTTAGTGTTACTTGTCCTGTCTTCCATTTTTTCTCTTAATGTTTGCGTATTTAACTCATTTCTTTTCATATTTCATGTTGTTTACTGTTGGTGATATCCTGTACCCATATATGCATATATATATATGTGTATATATATATATATATATATATATATATATATGTATCCAATATAGGTAGAACCAATGAAAGAAATAATTAAAATTTTTATTTAATGCATAACTGAAAAGGCTATTAATAATTTATGCTTTTATGATACTATTGATAGGCATATTTATAAAATATGCCATGTATCTCCGAGCAATCTTTCAGTCTCTGTTTATGTGTTATACATATTTTAAAAACAAGGATACTGGACAGTAAGAAAAAAAAAAATGTGAGAAAACAAAGAAGGTTGATGCAAAAAATGGAACAAGATGAAAGAAACAAAATCGAGTGTAAGAAATGGAAATCTGTATAGGTCACATCCACAAGAGTGAAGACTATGTTGTTATATGACATTATTAAATTTATGTAAATCCATACATTAAATAATTCATATGTTAATTAATTAATTATAGTACAGATCTACATAAATATGTGATGAAATAATTACTTTTACCATTGAAAAGAGATTGCAAGCTTGAATACAATTACGTAACAACATTGATTTCGTTTTTACATCTAAGTGTTATCTGCTTGCGTGTCTGTCTGTTTGTGCACACACACACACACACACACACACACACACACACACATATATATATATATATATATATGTATATGTGTATGAATATATATGTATATGTATGTGTGTGTGTGTATGTATATATATATATATATATGTATGCATATGTGTATGAATATATATGTATATGTATGTGTGTGTGTGTATATATATATATATATATATATCAAAATATATATGTGTATGTGTGTATATATGTATATATATAATGTATATATATATAATGTATATGTGTATGTATGTATATGTGTGTCTGTGTGTGTACAATAGAATAAAAGTATAGACCAGTAAACAACATGTATTAGGTCAGATTATGACATTTATTTATTTATACATTTAAAAACAATACATAGGGATAAATGAATGCTATGACTTGTTTAAATGACAAGACATCAGTAAAAGCTCAATTTAGGAATGTTATTAATGGCTGTGAAATATGCTAATATACTACTGGAATAAGGTCAGTTTGTCTTATTAATATTACATAGTAGGTTAAGGCAGGTTGTCATAGGTAAAATCCTAAACTGAAAGAGAAGGAGAACATGTAGATTGTACCTTACAGCTGTTTCAAGAATAAATGCAGTTGGTGTGATTAACTGCAAGCAATCTACAACCAGTATTTCAATGGCAGCTCATTTGATCTTTGGAGGACTTAGAAATTGCTCAGCCATGGTGACAGTAAATAACCCACGAGATGGAGAATTCTAATCTAAAGAGAAGCCCGGGATATGTCATTTATTTAATCTTTTGGAAACATTTGTATCAACTTACTACGATCAGAATTTCCCAAAAGTGTGGTTGGTCCTAAACAAACTGAAAACAAATCATGTGCAGGCGAAGCTTAGCAGCTGTGATATTGGCTGTTAGACTTTTATTCATTGAGGCCAACTGGTGAATCCACTTTGCAAATACATTAAATGTATGTGTATGAACACATACATACATGTATGTATGTATATATATATATATATATATATATAT
>NC_068996.1:51610530-51611964 GCF_001194135.2 Octopus bimaculoides | reverse complement strand
TGTATATATTTTCTTGGCCGGCCGTTGTGCATGCAACATCGTTATTCCTTCCTGTGCCTGTGAAATCTTGTATCCCCACTGTAAGGCCTTAGTTCCACAACACCAGCTTAATTTAATTCGTCCTTATTCGAAAAACACCTGTTGTTATGTCCCGTTTTATTATTTTTATTGTATTTGTGTAACATTGTTCGTTTTTTTCCGTCCTTCTTTTTGTATACATTCGCTGCTTCCTTCCAAGGAATCTAATGCTCTTAGCTTAGTTTTACCTTGGGGCAGGCCAGATTGGAGCAATATCGAGAATAACCAGCTGAAATTGCAAGGATAATCTGGATCTCGACTGAAAAGAGAAAACTCTGAAAGACCTGTCCATGTTTTCTTTGCATCGTCTATCTCTATGTTTTGTGCCTTTCTTGTATCACCTAACTGTCTGGATGTTTTGCATTCTTGTCCCATTCTGTATTATTTATATATATATATAGGCTTGGTTAGAGAGTGAAAATAATAAAAGGAAGAGGGACAGGTAGAAAATAAGAAAGACAGGAAGGAAAAAAGTAAGGAAGAAAGAAAGAAAAAAAGTATTTTGTGGAATGGTTGAAATTGCATTGTATTTTTGGTCAGTTGTCATGTTGAAAGGAGTCTTTTATGGGATGGTTGAAAGTAATGGTAATTCAAAAAGTCAATTTTCTGTTAGTCATTGTATTGGTCAGTTATCATGTTACCTGGCTGTGGAAAATGAAATCTATCAAATTGCTTTGGAAGGTTTTTAAATATGTATATGTATTTAAGTGTGTGTGTGTGAGAGAGAAAGTGTGTGTGTGTGAGAGAGAAAGTGTGTGTGTGTGAGAGAGAAAGTGTGTGTGTGTGTGTGTTGGTTGCTTCAGTGAATTTTTTCAGTTATTTTCGTAAAAGTAACGAGAAAATTATTAATGATAATATCCAGTGATAATCTGATTTGGTTCATCTGGGAGACTCATTTTTTTTAAATAAAGATTTCTCATGCAATTATTAGTTTATATTTTTTCTTTCTCATCCATTTAGTTCAGGAAGAACTTTTTGATAAAATGTAATTCCGTCGCCCTCCAGTACTTTTGGTTATCCCTTGGGTATTTGTAGAAGGGAAACATCTTGAAACTGGTGTTTCCACATATTTTCAGATGTTTACTCTTTCTAACCAAGACTCAAAAAATTCAACACACGCACACATCCTTTTCTCAATTCAACTCTGGATTTTTTCAAGTGACTCATCTCTCTCTCTCTCTTTCTCTCTCTCTCTCTCTTTCTCTCTCTCTCTCTTTCTCTCTCTCTCTCTATATATATATCTATAACAATAGTATAGCTTGGTTTGTGAGTGTGTGTGTGTGTGTGTGTTGCATCTATAGAAATCCACACCTTACAAGATAGCAATGCCCGGAATCGGCCATATGTTTTTTTTTT
>NC_068996.1:51606959-51610320 GCF_001194135.2 Octopus bimaculoides | reverse complement strand
TATATATATATATATATATATATATATATATATATATATATATATATATGCTTACTATAGCCTCAGGCTGACCAAAATCTTGAGTGGATTTCTTACTCGGAAACTGAAAGAAGACTGTCGTATGTATGTGTATATTTGTATATGTGTGTGCCAGTGTCTTGTCTTTGTACCCCCACCATTGCTTGACAACTGATGTTACTGTGTTTACATTCCCGTAACTTAGCGGTTTGGTAAAAGACACTGACACGATGAGTACTAGGCTTACAAAAAATAAATCCTGTGGTTGATTTCTTCGACCAACGGCAGTGCTCCACCATGACCACAGTCACATGACTGAAACAAGTAAAGCAATAAAAATCTATGCCATTTTAATCCTGAGCAAGGCTGGGTATCTCTGCTAGTATATATAAAGCATGAAATTTCTGTAAATAATTCATTCATGATAAATCTCTCAAAGGAGATGAAAGTGCTAAATAAATAATTATCCAAAATCCTAACAATCTCCTTTCTCTTAATACATACTTATATGTACACACACACACACATAAACACGTGCATACACACACATGATGAATGTAGATGTATTGCTACACATATGTATATCTTGATACATATTTATATTCATATTATTTTACATATATATTTATGTGTATGTATATATATATATATATATATATATATATATATATATATATATATCTGATTCTCCCTCAATCGTTGGACAATGAACTTTGCTTCTGAAGACCTATTGAGGCAAGTGTAAACAAATCAAAATCGCTGATGTGGCTGATGACTGTACCGCCTGACTGGCACTCATGCCAGTGGAATGTTAAAAGCACATCTGAGCATGATCGTTGCCAGGGCCATGGATTGGATTCTGTGCCAGTGACACATGAATAGCACCATTTGAGCATGATTGTTGCCAGTGTCGCCTTACCGGCACATGTGCTGGTGGCATATGAAAAACAACATTTGAGTGTGGTCGTTGCCAGTGCTGCCGGACTGGCTCCTGTGCAGGTAGCATATAAAAACTCCTTTTGAGTGTGGTCGTTGCCAGAACCGCCTGACTTGCCCTTGTGCCAGTGGCACGTAAAAAGTACCCACTACACTCTTGGAGTGGTTGGCATTAGGGAGGGCATCCAGCTGTAGAAACTTTGCCAGATCAGTTTGAGCCTGGTGCAGCCTTCTGGCTTGCCAGTCCTCAGTCAAATCATCCAACCCATGCCAGCACAGAAAGCAGATGTTAAACGATGATGATGATAATGATATATATAAATATCCATATACTTATGTATAGGGTGTGTAAGATATTTGCGGAGAGATTTATGTTTATAAAACAGACATATAATAACAGATAATAACTTTATTTATCAAAAAATGTTATGAGGATAAAAACAAACCTTCTTTTCTATAAAGCCACCTTTAGCTTCAACAACTGCTTCAATATGAGATCTAAATCATCTCCATGCTCGAATCAAGTGGTCCTGCTTCATTTTGGACATTTCTCTGACTATGGCAGCTTTCAAAGAATCTTTGGTGTTATGGGCATGTTCATTGACCTCTCTCTCAACAACACTTCACATGTAATGGATTGAGATCTGGGGAATTAGGAGGCCAAATGTTAGGGGTTGTGTGATCATGAAAATTTCCAGCCATCCATTCCATGTGTGATAATGCAGTCTTACTAAAACACATATGGCTTTCCATTGCATACACTGTCTTAACAATTATTTCCAGGACCTCAATGTAGGTGCAGAGTTAACTCTAAGGCCTTGTGGAAAGAAGTAAGGAGGCATCACATGTCCTTCATTGCTGGCAACCCCTAAAACCATGACAGTTGCAGAAAATTTTGTATGCATAATACTTGGAACTTCAGAAGGGTTGGCACATAACCATCTGTCATTTCTTCTTGGTTGAAGTTTTTCTTGTATGAAAAAAACCAAATCAAATCTTCTTCTGCTGGATTTTTCAGTTTGTTTAAGAGCTTTTTAGATCTGATGTAGTGATTTTCTTTTGCTTTTTCTGACAGATTAACCTTTCCTCATCATATAAGACTTATATCTGATGTCTTCATGGACAACATTTCTGACTGTTCCTTCTAATACATGGAGATCTTTTGCAATTGACCTCATGGACTTCCTGGAATTGTAATCAATGGGCTGTTGAACTTGCTGGATAAATTCAGGTGTTCTGATGGTTTCAGAGCATTTAGATTGCTTTTTATGCTTTGATATTGGTGATATGTTTCCATCTCTAGTCTCTAGCTCCTTACAAACTTTGTAGATGAAAGATCTGGCAACTTTTAAAAATTGAAATATTTCTAAATCGCTATGCTCAACTTTTATAACCACAATAACAGAATGCCTCTTTATTTCATGAGTAAGCTGAGGGCCTGCTATTACTCTTTACTCTTTTACTCTTTTACTTGTTTCAGTCATTTGACTGTGGCCATGCTGGAGCACCGCCTTTAGTCAAGCAAATGGACCCCAGGACTTATTCTTTGTAAGCCTAGTACTTATTCTATCGGTCCCTTTTGCTGAACCGCTAGGTTACAGGGACGTAAACACACCAGCATTGGTTGTCAAGCAATGTTGGGAGGACAAACACAGACACAAACATATACACACATATACATATATACATATATATACGACGGGCTTCTTTCAGTTTCCGTCTACCAAATCCACTCACAAGGCTTTGGTCGGCCCGAGGCTATAGTAGAAGACACTTGCCCAAGGTGCCACGCAATGGGAATGAACCCGGAACCATGTGGTTGGTAAGCAAGTTACTTACCACACAGCCACTCCTGCGCCTATATTTTTTGAAACAAAGATTATACAGAGTTAGCAAAAAATGCAGCATTGACCCCAAAAATGGTATGTCCTCAAATACCTTATGCACCCTGTATACATTCTTCCTGCCTTTCTTATTTTCTACCTTTCTGTCTTTCTTTTATCTCTAACCAAGCCTCTAAAAATTCACCACACACATGCATACACATGCATATACACACACACATTTATATAAATACACATATAGTTTCAAAATAACAAAGAGCATCTTCTTCCCAATTCCACTCCAAATCATCATCATTTTCATCATCATCGCTTAATGTCCACCTTCCATGCTGGCATGGGTGGGATGGTTTAACAGGAGCCGGCCAGGCAGAAGCTTGCACCATACTTCTGTGTCTGTTTTGGCAGGGTTTTTACAGCTGGATACCCTTCCTAACACCAACCACTCAGCAAAGTGGACTTAGTGCTTTTTACGTGGCACAACCACAGGCAAAGTCGGTTTTAGCAAGGTTTTTACAGCTGGATGCCCTTCCAAACACCAACCATTTTACAATTTGGACTGGATG
>NC_068996.1:51590667-51606949 GCF_001194135.2 Octopus bimaculoides | reverse complement strand
GAGAGAGAGAGAGAGAGAGAGAGAGAGATTAAAGTACAAGTGAGGATATATAAACCTCAGTGGGATAGAAATATCCAAGATTAGACTGGTTGAATATCTTATAATATAGGCACACACACATCATATATTATTATTGTTGTTGTTGTTGTTGTTGTTGTTGTTATTATTATTATTATCATAAAGAATAAGAGTGAAGATGGAGATCAGATTAATAAAAATTTATTAATACATTGATAAAACCTACAATTATTTCAATTCATCATTTATAGTATAAAATCAATCAAATGTAATTTAATTAAATCAATTTGGTTAATTATTATAAGCCAGAATATCATCAGGAAAGAATGTACAAAGAAATTTATATAATCCTCAGTAGTCATCACCAGTATGGCGGCTGTCTAACCTTAACTCTAGTAGCCAAGACAGACATATACAAAAAAAAAAATGTAATAGGTTGATTTGCTTTCTTTGCAGTTTTCTTCAGTAAAATGCTAAAAGGTAAGCATGGTTAAAGAATCATTTTCAAAAATAGCTGTGTTTTGTAAAACATGAATTTTTTTGGCGGGATGGGGCATTTTGCTAATTGTTAGCAATGTTTTTATCCTCTGGAAATAATAGTCTTGTGCACATTATAACAGGTTTCTCTTTTTCTACAAATAGGTGATAATAAAGATGAAGCAAATGCCGAAAAGAGCACGGGAAATGTAAGTACAATGTCTTGTGTAAAAAAAATCTGAGCTCCAACTATGAAATGGAATTTTTATAAATGCTGATGGATATGATGTGAATAGTGCCTTATTTAGAGTAGATCTCAAAGAAAATGTTTTATGGTAAATTATTTCTAAATGTAAACGGTGTCATTAAAAAAAAGACATATGTATATATTAGATGTTTAGAACAAAGGAGAAGTGGAAAAACATAAATTAAACATGTTAGGAAATTGCTTTCTCATAAGATAACACAATTGTTTAAACTGTTCAATGACATTGCTTTAGATTCAAAAGATATAAGCACCAGTTTGAGACTGATAGGATTCAGACCTCATATATGTTGTTTGCCATTCTTACTTTTCATATTAAATACTATAAAGTACATTTTTGATTCTTTGAAAAAGAAACATTTTGTAGCATTTGATTTGATAGCAAAGAATGGCAGTTGCTCTATTGTAAAACTGTCACCTGTTAAGTGATATATATATATATATATATATATATATAAAGAACCATTAAGGGACTGGAACTGTTATGTGCTTCTGTCTTGAATTGGTACTTATGTCTTGAATTGGTACTTATGTCTTATACCATTTACATTAAAATCTTTGCTGTTAATTCTCCAGTAAATAGGACTTATGTCGTCCTTAATGTAAGGAAGAAAATAATGTTAGGAAACAAATTCAGCCATAGTAATTTGTTTTGATCTTTAGGTCAAATTGATCAAAATAGCTAAACATTGCCTGTACTATAAATATGGAAAAAAACCCCCAACAAACAAGTAATCTAAAATTCAGTTTTTTTTTTGTGTGTATGTGTAAAGACCTGTCAGTAACTATAACAATTTTACCAGAATCAAAATTACAAAGATTAGTGAATAATTTTTTTAAACTGGTGATTTAATCTTCTCTTTGTTTGAGCATGATTTCATTATTTCCTTTGATGTGAAGTTTTCTTTGCAAGTATTTATCGGTATTGATAGCTTTTCCCCTTTTATCTGTTTTCCATTTATTCATGTTTTGGTGAGCTGGCAGAATCATTAGCAGCACATCAAACAAAATACCTAGCAACATTTCTTCTGGCTCTTACATTATGAGTTCAAATACCGCCAAGGTAAACTTCACCTTTCATCCTTTTGAGATAGATAAAAAAAAAAAAAGTACCAGTAGAGTACTAGGGTCAATGTAATTGACTTGCCACAACACCACCTACAAAATTTCAGGCCTTGTGCCTGTAGTAGAAAGAATTGCTTTGAAGTTGAAAAGGTATTCAATAGTCCTCTCAAAGGTGGGTCCATAGTTTTTTGTTATTAACACCAGCAGCTTGTAAATTAACTCATATACTGCTTTAATGTTGATGTTGCTATGTCTTTATAAAATTTTTCCTTGAATACATTTATGAATGATACTGTTTGTTGGTAATTGTTTATAAGGATCTTATGATCAAACATATTTTCAAAGGACACTTTTTTATGGTATTATTATTATTATTAGCAATTCTGCTTTATGAAGAATTCATTTTCCTTCAATAATAACTATTGTCTTCATTAATTCAAATCAGATTTTATAAATAAAAAGAGATTGATTTCTGTTGGTAATAAAAAATGTGGCTGGCATCAAGGACTTTGGCTAATTAAGAATTTCAGACTCTTCACTTCTCGTAATTGCAGATTTCATCAGGATATCACTTGTCTTAAATTATTGATATCCCACTTATTATTATTAGAAGGGTAGTAAATGTTAGAATTGGAACAGTACTTAATAAATACATTATGGAATTTATATTATGTTTTGTTTATGGTCTGAGTTCAGATCCTGCTGGGTTTTACTTTGTCATTCATCTTTCTGAACTTTGAGAGAAAAATGGCCGTTGACTTAATTAAATGTGCCTTCCTCTTGGTTTCATTGATTAAATATCTTTCTTATTTTTTTTGTATTTGTTTATGGGGCACAAAGTTATATAGAGCAACAAATTGAGATTTTCTATCTCATTTTGACTTTGCTTTCACAACAATTCTTCCAGAAATAACCTTAATGATACCGTAATGGTGATTTCATTTATCCAAAGATTGATTGGAAAACTATTCACTGGCCACAAAGTGCAAATGATTTAATGCTGGATTCAAACTGATCTCAAGTAGTGACCTCCATCACAAAACATGCCCAACACTTTGGATCTGCTCTGCGTGCTTTTCAATTTGCTATTTTCTTAAGTATCTCTCATTTTCTTATCTGCAGTGTTTATTTTTTCTTGTTTTGCTCCACTTTCCATTTCACTTTTAAACTGCTACAGCCAATCTGCTTCAATATTATGTTGGACTTCTTTGTTCCAAATTTCTTCTTTCTGCTTCAGCATCCTGCATACCATTCCCTTGTTGTTCCTCTTCATTGTTCAGCTGTTGGTAAAATATTTTGCTGTTGTTCCTAAAGAGCCTCTTCTGCTGATACTGGTTTCTTTGCATTGGTACCTGTGTTTTTCTTCTTCTTCTTCTTTATCTGACACTGCTTTGATCCTTTGCCTTATCTCTTCTTTAACTTCCGATAATCTTTTGTGTCTGATGTTCTTTGTAGTTCATTCCCGTGTTCCTTCACCATCTTCTGTTCTGTTATTGCATTTATCCTTCCAAAATTTTTTCTCACCATTCAATTTGGTTTCCTTGTCTTTGTTCCATTATGGGGTTTTGTCCTTTTTTTTCTTTCGCTATTAATCCCAAGAATTTCCACAGCAACCGATGCTGTGCAGTATAGGAGGTCATTTAGGTCTGTTATATTTTCAGCTTAGACTTTCATTAACAGCTTGTCCATCTTCTTCAAGACATTATGTAGTTTTCCTCTTTTGATTCCTCTCAAGGTTGCTAGTCTTTCTTTCATTTGATCATGTCTCATGTAGATGTTGCAGTAAGTTCCTTTCCTTCAAAGTAATATTCTTTCCTTCTTTGAGAAAAAAAAAATGTCTTCATCTGGGCTGTCATTTATTTCCTAAGGATTTATTGGCTCCTCTTCCATTCTTTGTTCTTGTTGTATTTATGAAATTTTGCGTAAATTGTTTAGAATTAACAGAAACATTTATTCACATGAAGGCTGACTCCTGTGCAGGTAGCACATAAAAAACACCATTTGAGTGTGGCTGTTGCCAGTACCGCCGGACTGGCCCTTGTGCTGGTGGCACGTAAAAAGAACCCCCTATATTCTCAGAGTGGTTGGCGTTAGGAAGGGCATCCAGCTGTAGAAACTCTGCCAGATCAGATTGCAGTCTGGTGTAGCCATCTGCTTCACCAGTCCTCAGTCAAATCGTCCAACCCATGCTAGCATGGAAAGCAGATGTTAAATGATGATAATGAAAGAAAATTACTGGAGAACTTTCATCTAATTCTTCCAAATCTTTCTGCTAAAACTGTATTGAAACAATTTGTGGGGAATTTTTTTTATCACAGCAACTGACTACCCACCACAATGTTTGACAGAACTGACTGAAGCAAACCAGCAAACTTGCAGTATTAACCATGGGCGGTGGCAAGGCTTAAAGCATTGGGAAAACCAAGCACCCTCACGAGCATCACCTGACATCTCAGTGAGACAAGCTGCCAACATTGTCTTCATTCTCTATGTAATCATATTTATACTCTTTCACTATTGTGGAAATCTCCCTCAGTTCCTCTTGGGATAGCCACTGTCTTTTCTCTTAGATTTTTCTGGTATAGAAATCTCTATTCTGTAATAGGGTACTTATCTTTCTCTGCAGTTCTATATTTAAGAAATGAGGAATTATGTACATTATTTACATTATTTACATTTGATGGATATTTGTCCTCATTTTGTTGTTTTGAGTTTATCTTCTACTAATCTTTGGAGCTGCAGCTGGGCAACGAGCAGTCCCACTCTGCTGCAAAGTAGGACACTTACTGTGCAGGCAACCATTACTTGGCATCCAGTCTCATGAACACAGTCGTGATAATAATTCTTATTTAGTATAGCACTCATAAAAAAACACTGTGTTGTTGAGATGTCATGACCATCAGTGCTTTTATTGATGCACCATACCAGGAGGCTGCCTGCCAAAGTTAAAGAGACCCTCCTTCTTTGTGGTAGATTTATCCCCATAAAGGTGATCTCAGAGCACTTTTGTTCTCAGTGCACTCATTCTTATTATTACTATTATTTTGAGTCACTAATGACTTTATCAGCAGCAATACTAATAAAGAAATACTATTTGGATAGCCGTTGACTCTCCAGAGTTCATCTGCTCTTAACAAGTTTTGATTTGCGTCCTGTAAGGTGACCAAATAGCAAGAAAAAGAACCCACCTTCTGCAATTTCAGTTTTCAGAATTAAACTAAATGGAGAGAACCCCTTTGTGTTATTTTAACATTTATTTATTATTCTGTTGCATAGTTGAAGTGTGCTTTGCATTTCATGAATATACAGGGTATATTTCTACTGAACTACTTTTCTAGCTGTTAGTGTAATAATGTTTCTATTGAATTTAACTCAAGAAAGGCTTGCAGATTATTTTAGTTCTTATAATTTCCATTCAAATAAGAGCATAAACCATGTCATGCTTAGGTGATATCTTAATTTCAAATTTATGTTTCAGAACATATTTTTGAACAAAATTTTGATTCAAAAGAAATTTATTGTGTATTGTAGGTTGATGGGCCACATCCTGGCAGTACAAGTAAGTAAACATAGTTTTCAACCAGCAATTATTATGCTTTAGATAACTTTTAATGGTTGTGGTACTGTCTATAAACGCATTATTTTTCTTTAAGTTTTTGAAGACTATTATTTTTCACTTATAAAAATCCTCAAAACTATAATGTAAACAAATAATTGGGGTGATATTGGGCAAAATATCTCAATTTCTAAGATAGTTGTAGCTGTGTTTACTGAAATCACTTCAATTTGAAATCTTTTGTTTTAAAATTTTTCATATTTTTTTCTATTAATTCTGTTGAAATGGGATTTCAACAGATCCAGTAGAAAAATGAGAGCATGGGCAATGAAAGTAGTCTACAATAATTACAGAAGAATCATTGAGTATAATTTATTAGAATGCAGATGATAACTTAAGAGTCATGCTGAGACTAATCAAATTTAGAGAACTAGGCTGAAAAAACCATTGTCCAGAAGTAACTGCACTTATGCAGGCATGTCTTGGCTATAATAATGTCAATATGAAAGTTTTGTGAATTGACAGATAAATGCAGTTCTGTTATCCATTTTGTGGGTTTTTGAGTTCATGTGTGAGTGACAGCTAGGAGACAGATGGAAGAAAGAAAGAGAAAGAATAATAGAATTTATCTCTCTGAGTTGAGAGGGTGAAAGTTGTATAGTCCTTTGGTGATAAGCCATATGTGAAGTGCTACTTTTGGCCAGGGACGAGGTGAAAGAGGTAGAATTCAGCTTGTGTCCTGTATTTATAATATTTTCTTGCTTAAATTAGGTCAGGCTAAACACAGGGTTTTTCGTCTGTTATCTACTTTGAACTGAGTCTGACTCAAAATGGTCAAAGGTTAACAGTTGGCTCTCATAAGTTAGTTAGTGCTAATGCTGAGAATAATAAGGAGGAACTCAGAGAAAAATCTAGGCTGGGTTTTGAATTCTAGCTAAGAATCTTGGAATCAATTCACTACAGAAGTATTGAGAGCAATTAGCAAGGTGAAATTTGATTGGTCTGAGGAAGGGATTGTTTCTATGGCCTGTGTAGGCTCTTAGAGACTAGTGAGATCAAAGGAATTGATGTTCTTGAACAATTCCAAGTTGATGGCTATAGGAAAAACATGAGAAAATAGGGAATTTCATAGGAATAATTGTTTGGGGAAGAAGGGTCTGGGCAGATTGATGGACGATGAAAAGAGGGAAGGTGAGTGCATCAGTGGGCTTGAATGAAGGTGGTACAAGATCAACCATATTTGAGAAGCAAAGACCACTTTGTAGCAGTTAGGAGATAGCACATTTTTGAGCCAGAGGCTGGAAAGTGTTGGTAACATTGTGCCAATTTGTTAGGTGATCTTTTATGGATGCGATAAAGGCTGTGTAAGGAGCAGTACCTTCTAAGATCTGGGAGCAGTATTCCTTTATGAATCTCATTAGAGAATTCTATTTTGGGTTTTTAATGAGGAAATAATTCTGAATAGTCACCCGGCGACTTGTATTGTATCTATCAAAACCAAGTAAGCTGAGAAAAACCATGTTAAAAGGTTCATGATGTGATTTATGACAATTCTGTATTGAGAAATGGAGCCTTGTAGTACTTTGAAGTTACCAGAATTATTTGATTCTAAATATTCAAGTTTATCTTTCAAGTATTGAGAATAGTAATTTAATTTAAGGAATGATATTTGAACTTCAAACTCTTGGACTAAATATTTGCTAACACTACCATTTCTTGTTTAGTTGCTACATTCTTAATTTCAAATAATTTCAACTTCCTTTACAGGCTTTTGGCTTCGTAACCTGTTTGAAAACTTGAGCCTCAGTACTACTGAACAAGTCTTGAGTGAGCCATCTATTGAAGGTGTAGCTCAATATATTAAGAGTGATAAATGTAAAAATATCATAACAATGGCTGGTGCTGGATTATCAACATGTAGGTTACATTTTTCTCTTTGTGACTTTGTTTTTTTTGCTATTTTTGGTTGTGACCTTTCTGTCCATTTCTGACCGTTTCTGTTGATAAATATATATATATTTTTTGATTTCTTATCAAAAGATCATATATTTATGAAATGTTTTTTTAACTTATGGTTTTTATGATGCAAGAACAATCTATAAAACACAATAGGATTAGCGTTCTTTTGCTACCATATTCCTCATCACATATTCATTCCTCCATGATTTTTCTCTTCTCTAGCTGCCATCTACTCTCAACACATGTAAATAATATTAATTATCATTATCCAGTAACCATCTGCCCTATTACTTAAAGACATCATCTAATACGTGTCATTATAATTCACTGATATTGAGTTTGCTACACCATTTGTTAAGTCATTTTTTTCTATCACTAGCATGTAACACATTAAATATATAGAATACTAGGCATTAAATATGATATGTTATAGCTCTTTCAAAGAACTCAAAAATTCATATTCAAAAATACCAGAAATCTAATTCTTTTCCATTACAATTCCTCATAGTAAGACAACTTAGAGTGGGAAGCTTAAATATAAAACCAAGATGAGCTAATACTTATAGTATAAGCTGTGAATATTGTTTGAAAAGACACAAAGATTAGGCTTTGGATGAATTAACCGAGTTACTTCCAGTTTGTCCCTGTTGTATATATTTAGAAAAGCTTTGAAATTTTAAGCCATGAAGTGGCTATTTGTGAGGTCATTTTAGTTGTATTGAATATAACATTTATACATTTAAATATGATTTATTGATTGATGGTGTAATTGGTGGTATGGTAAACCTTACTACCAATCAATATTCAAGCAAAAATTTATTGTATTTTAATAGTATTTTTAGCAGTCATATATTTTTAACATTATGAATTCACAGTTATTCAATAATTCTGTCACAATCTGAAATTCAAACACATGTGTAAATTTATGTATGTGAAACTTACCTCAGACCACCTTAAATTTTCTATTTGCTGTTATTCTTGAGATTTTAAAACTTTAAAATCAGTAAATTGTTAAACTGGAAATTAAATTTTATTTATGTTTTTAGTAATATTGGTGTTAACGATGCTGCTAAATTATAATAGGACTACATATATAATGATTTTTGAAACAAATTAGTACCATATTCATATTTTTCACAAGACTGAATCCTTTTACTGATTGATACTCAGTTAGTTACCACAAAATCAAAATCTGATGAGGCACCACTCTGTGTCCTTTTCTTTCACCTGCACGCAACTCTCAGCTCTGCTATTGAGTTTTTGGAAGGACTGGCAGAGGTCCCATGGCAGGCCCTGTACCAGATGACCGGATGTGATAATAATAAAGATCTCCAGAGGCATGCAGAGGGGATGGTATGGGACTGCCAGCAATGGGGTGCATTGGAGGACCTGGTTTGTTCTATGCATGATAGTGACTCTGGGACTACTAATTTGGGTTGACCCCCAGCCCCGTTGAACAAGAGCATGATCATCATCATCATCATCATCATCATCAAGTCAGAAGTAAGCCGTATATGATCCATAAAATACAATCTGTACACAGAATTAAAAAAAAAAATTATTGATTATATTCAACTTAATTCAGATTTTCCAGTTTGATTTGCAGATGAAGTTTCTGCCAGATTTTTAGATTGGAACAGATTACTATATTCTGTAAAGTTGGGAAATAACACATATTATTGAACGCTTCCTTTGTTTACTGGAATAGAAAGTGTAAAAGTGAATGGCTAACATTCTGAGAACCTTGCGACAGGTGGTGGACCCACAATTGTTAAGTGATCAGGTATTTCTCAGTCAGCTTGCTGCAAGAAGAAGAAGAAAAAGAAGAAGAAGAAGAAAAAGAAGAAAAAGAAGAAAAAATGGTGTGGATGTTTCTGTAATGTTTGGACAGGTGTATTATACTGCATATCATCTCTTGTATGAAAGTTCATCATTTGTTTCCATATCTCCTACGTTTTTTTTTTTACCTGCAGAACATGGTACATTTTTTATTCAACAATAATGGTTCATTCCATTCACAAGATGTTTGTTTCTCCCATGATGAGAAAGAACTCTTTCTAACTAACGACCCTCTGAAATTTTACCCTTTCCATATACTATCAGCTATCTGATAGATATCTTGCTCATCAATCTTCAATACAAATCTGATCACCTGGGTTATAGGAAATATTAACTACCTTTAGTGAAGTGTTTGAGCAGGTTATGGATTACATTTCATGGCTGAACTTACTGCAAATATGCCTTTACATCTTATCACATTTTAAGTCATGATTCTCAGTCAGATTACGAGAAATTCCATTTCATCTTTTATGTACCCAGCTGTGTTGCTCGAAATATGTGGATAATGTGCAACAGTTTTTAGCATACCAAAAAAAAAAACAAAAAAAAACCCATCTTATACTAAACTGTAGCAAATGTGAATTTTTCAGGATTAGCTTTTTTGGATACTTTCCAGGATGAAAGAGTTTCAAGAGAAGTATGACACTGATATTAAATTTACCAACTTCTAAAATTAAAAAAAAACTTCTATTAGTACTAATGTATACTCTTAAGGCGGTGAGCTGGCAGAATTGTTAGCACGCCAGATGAAATGCTTAGTGGTATTTCATCTCCTGTTACGTTCTGAGTTCAAATTCCACTGAGGTTGACTTTGCCTTTCATCCTCTCAGGGTCAATTAAATAAGTACCAGTTTTGCACTGGGGTTGATGTAATCGACTTGATCTCTTTGTCTGTCCTTGTTTGTCCCGTCTATGTTTAGCCCCCTGTGGGCAGTAAAGAAATAAAATTAGTGTCTAATATTCTAAACAGGTAAAACAGTTACTTAATAAAAATTTTTAATAAAAAATTATTGCTGCAACTAAATCCAATATTCACAGTTTCTGCCAATTGTAGTGGCAGTAGTAGTCATAGTATGGGGGCATGTGATGTAATAGCATGTCGCAGCATTCACCATTTGTTGGTGTTACCCTTCTCTTGGTGGATGATACCTTTGCATCACTCAGGTGACAACCTTCCAACTCATGGGTCTGTTTGCGTTGTTGTTGTTGTTGGTGAGGGTTTTATGAGGTCAGAGTGCAAATCCTACCTCAACTTCTTTTAGTTACTTTTTATGTTATATATAGGAAATGCTGGGTCTAACCCTAACCGTAACCCCACACAGCAGTAAAACAATGTGAAATGAAGTGTTTTGCTCAAAAACACAACATGTTTTTTGGTCTGGAAATTGAACCTACAATCTGGTAATTGTGAGTACATAACTCTAACCACTAGGCTACACACCTTCTGCCAATACATTTACAATAATCTACAAACAAACAGAAACATCTATAACTTTGTCCTAAAAAAACACTATCCTGTTTTACTTTGGCCAAATCAATATAATTGAATACAGCTAAAAAAAAAAAGGTAGTAGCTGCATAAATAACTTTATTTGCTCCACAAAATTGTACTTTAATGCAAATATATATTGATAAGATATATATGTTAGGGGCTTTAGTCATCCAGCTTCGAGGAGCAGAGGTCATTGTAGCAACAGAGAGCTAAAAGCAGAGAGAGAGAGAGAGGAAACTGTGCCTGTGGTCAGAGAATGGAACATGTCTGTCTGTGAGTGACATATTAACCAGTCAGTTGGTCCTTTTCTCAATGCAGTCTAAAAATATCTGTGTGTGCGACAGAAACACAGTCCCAAATGTGAGAGCGATGCTTCATTGTGGAGTTCAAGTGAGCTTTGTAGAATTTCAATGATTAGCCAGCCCACTTATGCGTACCTTCCTTCATTGAACACTAAACTCCACTTGTGAAGACCTGTTGAGGCAAGTGAAATCGAAATCGAACTAAATTCGATGACTGGCACCATGCCAACATCGTCTCCTTCATTGGACATGAAACTCGGCTTGCGAAGACCTGTTGGGGCAAGCGAAAGCGAAATCGTGATGGCACCTGTGCCCAGCGTTGCCTTCCTGACACTTGTGCAGGTGGCACGTATAAAGACTTTCGAGCGAGATCGTTGCCAGTGCCACTGGACTGGCTCCTATGCAGCTGGCATGTAAAAAACACCCACTACACTCTCGGAGTGGTTGGCGTTAGGAAGGGCATCCAGCTGTAGAAACTCTGCCAAATAAGATTGGAGCCTGGTGCAGCCATCCAGTTTCACCAGTCCTCAGTCAAATCGTCTAACCCATGCTAGCATGGAAAGCGGATGTTAAACAACGACGATGATGATGATGATGATGATGATGACTGTGGTCTCTCTCTGGAGAGGAAGATACCTAGAACAATAGAAACACTTTGTCATTCAGCCGATTACTCGCCTGCTATGGGCCCACTTTATCATAGCTGACCTGGGCCCATACGACAAAGGTCTTTTATGTTTTACTTGTTTCAGCAATTACCTGTGGCCATGCTGGGGCACTGCTTTTAGTTGAATGAATTAACCCCAGCATTTCTTTTTATTCTTTTAAGCCTGGTACTTATTCTATTGATCACTTATGCTGAACCACTAAGTCATGGAAGCATAAATGCACCAACACCAATTGTCAAGGGGTGGTGGAGGAACATGACATAGACTCAAAGACAAGCACACATACATACATATATACGTATGTGTGTATGTATATATGTATATATATATGTATATATACACACACACATACGTATATATGTGTATATATATGTATATATGTATATACATATATATATATATATATATATGTATATCTATATATATACACACACACACACACACACATATATATGCATATATATATATATATATATATATATATATATTAAATTCAAATTACGATAAACGTAAACAAACAAACGAAGTTTGCTTTTAGAAGCGTTGAGATGTCTTAGAAAGTTAAAGAAGTGATTTTAAATTCTCAAACGCAGGATAATGCTAATAATATAGCCTGAACAGGATAAACTACCCCTATTTTATTAGCATTATCTTGCGTTTGAGAATTTAAAATCATATATACATACACACACACACACACACATACAAACTGAAAAGTTCCTGGCTTTGGGTAAAAGAAAATATAGGAGGGTCAGTTTAATTATGATTTTATTCAACATATTCTCCTCTCAGTTTTGCAGGCTTATTGCAGTGGTTTTTCAGTTTTTCTAAACCCTTTAAAAAGAACTTGGAGGTTTGGGTCTCCAGATAGGCTTCTGTATCAGCGATCACTTCTGAATTGGTTTGTAATTTCATTCCCTTGAGATGTTTCTTCAGTTGTGGAAAGAAGGGATAGTCAGAGAGCGCCAGGTCAGGAGAGTAAGGTGGGTGGTCTACCAATTTAAAACCAAAGTATTTTCCATAGAGTTTCATGTACTCTGTGTGCTGGTGCATTGTCTTGTGAAAACAGGACACCATGGCCCAGCTTTCTGTGGCATTTCTGCTTCAAGCTTCACACGCTTCACTCAACAGAGATTTGTAGTATTCTGCATTGGCAGGTATTTTACGAGGAATACTCCATCTTTGTCTCAGAACACTAAAGCCAGAATCTTTCCAGCTGACTGCTGGGTCTGAAACTTCTTGGAACTGCTGTGGTGCCACTCCAGTGATTGGTGTTTGGTTTGGGGATCATAATGATGAAGCCAAGTTTCATGGTGACTAACCAAACCATTAAGTCAGCCTCACTCACTGCAAGTCACTCGAAAATTGCCTTTGATGTCATCACTCTGATGTGCTTCTTATCAGTGTTCAGGCATTTTGACACCAATTTTGCAGAAATCTTTCTCATGTCCAGAATGTTGTAGGTGATGTGGTCAATTCTTTGACTGAAAATCCCTAAAGTCTCAGCTATGACTTTAGCTGAAATCTGGTGGTTCTTGAGCATCATGATGTGAATGGCATTGGCTTTGTCCTCTGTGGTCACAGAAGTTGGCTGTCCTGACTGGGGTTCATCTGTGACCTCAAAACGACCAGTCTGAAACCCTGACATCCAGATTTTCACTGTGGAGTAAGATGGGCAGCCGTCTTTCAGACTTCCTTCATCTTGCCATGGATTTTTGTTGCTCCTTTGCTTTGTAAAAAGAGGAACTTCATGACCACCTGTGCTTCAATTTTACCAAAATCCACTGTAGGAGCTGCCGTCATATGTTAAATCTGAAAGAAAGAGAAAAATATATTGTATTCTATCATGATTTTTTGCATATCTTCTAAATAGTTGTCCTACCTCCCCTGCAAAGGTAACAGCTCTACTCTTTCATGATACCCTTAAAGCCAGGAACTTCTCAGCACCCCTTCATACACACACACACACACACACACACACACACACACACACACACACACACACACACACACACACACACATGTATATATGATGGACTCTCCTGTCATTAGACAATTTCTTGCTGAACAACCACACAGATGATTTGTTTATAGTGATCAAATGTTTGTGTAGACCATAAGCTCACTCCCTCCATCAAATCAACATTACCTGTGTAAAGGGTGCCACATGTCAGATGACAAAATGATTGCAGAGCAACGGGAAATGAAGTGCTTTGTTCAAGAACACAATGCAATCGAACTCATGATCTCACAATAGAACTGGGAATCGAACTCATGATCTCGCAATCGTGAGTGCAACCACTAAGCCATGTGCCTTGATACACACACACACACACACACACACACACACACACACACACATGTTTGGCTTCTTTCAGTTTCCATGTACCAAATCCATTCACAAGGCTTTGGTTGGCCTGAGGCCATAGAAGAAGACACTTGCCCAAGGTGCCATGCAGTGGGATTGAACCTGAGACCATGTGGTCGAGAAGCAACCTTCTCAACACACAACACATTCATATCACAAAGTCTAAGTTATTTATATCACTTTCAAGACTTATGATGTCACCTTTGTAGCTAACTTAGTTTCTCTTTTTTTTTTTTTAAACAAAAAAGCCTATCCAAATAGTTGATTATTGTTTGTTTCTCAACTTCTTACATGGTGAAATTGGAGAATTAAATCATTGAATAATTATCTACCAAAAATTGCTGAAAGATAATAAATACTAAATGATATATTTTAATTATCTCAATGTTCATGAAAATATTTCTTATTCTGCAAAACTAAATTTTTTTTATTTATTATTTTTTTTTTTAGCTGCTGGAATACCAGACTTTCGAAGTCCAGTGTCAGGTTTATATGATAATTTAGAAAAATACAATCTTCCCCATCCACAAGCAATTTTCGAAATCAATTTTTTTAGGGTAAATTGGTACATTTTTCAAATTTTCATATTTATGGACATTATTAGTCTACTATTTAATGTTCAGATAATGACATTTTTATTTAATACATTTCAAATTATTACAGTTTTCACTTTTAAGTTATTCTTTATAATTTCTTCAGATACTTATCAAAAACTGTTGCAATAGTTTGTTTTAGTGACTTTTATAGTCATATATATTTTGTGAGTAAAATTATAGAGGCACAATATATAATAATAATAATAATAATGAGCTAATTGTATTTATTACTCAATTGCACTACAACTCATCAGAAAAGAGTAAAAAAGGAGAAAGCAGCACTAATTCAACTAAAGAAAGAAAGGCAGCAATGATAGCTACAAATGCATAGAACATATCAGAAAAAAAATATAAAACTGAACAGTAAATATACTAGAAGGTGGAAAGGGTACATAGGCATGTAGTGTTGGTGAATGATGGATTTTGTGATCTAGCTTCACTTCAGTTTCTGTAAGGGTTTACAATTGTATGGATTTTGCCCAGGTTGTTTAACCTCAAATTGACCCTGATTAGATAGATCTATGATCACAAATATTCACATCATGTCCAGTCTGTCCTATTTTTTTCCCATTTTCCAGAATAGTGCACCAAAGCCTATATTTTATCCATTATGTTATTGATTTAAAGATAAGTATAAACTTCTAAAACTATAACAAGAGATTTTAGGGTTCAAGTTAGTGACATACATTATATTTTAGTCCTAATAAGGTATTTAAATTAAAGCCTGATCCTATTCTGAATCCATGATACTTACACCACAACAAAAACAAGGTTGCCCAGCAGTAAGAGCTAAATTATAAGGACATGTTCATTCTTGTGCACTTGTTCAGCCTACTGACAAAATAGTTTTCCATTATGATAAATTGAAGATGACATTGAGATCTCTATAAGGGAACCTAATATATTATCTAGAGTGTAGCTGTCAAGGAAAAGTTAGAAGAAAAGATATCTTTCAACTAAATATTGGTAATTGTACGCATTCTCAAATATTGATTCTATAAATCTCAATTATTGTACATTTATCTATTCTTTTTCATTTATTTAGGAATGTCCTGAACCGTTCTTCAAGCTTGTTAAAAATATGTGGCCTTCTGATTTGAAGGTAAGTTTATAACCGATAAAGTTGTGTGTGTATTTATATTAAATCATTCTACATATTGTTAATTTGGATTTTGAAATGTTCTTGTATTGTTGTCATTCACCAATGTCAAATAGAAGTGCTACAAAAAAAGTAACAACCCTAATTCTTCATATAGTTGATTAAAAAAAAAATCATGAAGTTCATTTTAATTTTTTTCGATTTTCGAGCGAGAGGATTTTCGAGCGAGATCGTTGCCAGTGCCCCTGGACTGGCTTGTGCGGGTGGCACATAAAAGACACCATTTCGAGCGTGGCCGTTTTCGTGCAGGTGACACGTAAAAGCACCCACTACACTCTCTGAGTGGTTGGCGTTAGGAAGGGCATCCAGCTGTAGAAACTCTGCCAAATCAGACTGGAGCCTGGTGTTGCCATCCGGTTTCACCAGTCCTCAGTCAAATCGTCCAACCCATGCTAGCATGGAAAGCGGACGTTAAACGATGATGATGATGATGACTCCACCCAATAAAGTAAATGAAAACAAACAAAATACATTAAAAATCCTAAGCTCACTCCATGTGTATCCAACTTATTCTTATC
>NC_068996.1:51586167-51590089 GCF_001194135.2 Octopus bimaculoides | reverse complement strand
CCTCTAGTGATTTGTTAATCACTGTTTTTCTCTATTATCAGTAAAGACTAAATTTGTTTAAGCATGTTGCTGTCAAGTGGATAAATGCTGTTTGATGATGCTTAAAGAAGCAGAAATCTAGATTCAGCATTTTCCATTGTTTTGCTACAGCTGGACACTTCCCATCTACTACCACTAACATACTTCTGTTCTTTTTAACACTATACATCTATATGAGATGCTGTCTCAAGACAAATACCACACTTTAATATATATCCACGTGAAGTAAGATATATAGAATGCTATTTTATTTATTGTTGCATTAAGGTTCCTGCTATTGTCACTAATTTTTGAGACTAGAATTTGATTTTGGCAAAATCCTCTCATCAGTTGTTTATTTTTTTTAATTGTTGCTGATTTCTTATTTTTTTGATAGGCAAATCATCTAGTGTCTCTTTTTTTTTCACATCTTCTGCCTGTTGCTGATTCTGCTGGACACTGTGATTGATCATGATGTTAACCACTACAAAACATAAACTGAGTTTTCTTAGATGCGAGACTCAGTGGAATGTGAACTATAATCTCTTTGGTTATCAATTTGTTTGGAACATTCATTTGACCCTTTAGTATTCAGATTACTCTGTCAAATGTATGGCTTATTTATTCACTTTGTTTTCAATTAATTATGCATAATGTTGTTGTTTTGAAATTTCAATGATGTGATTGCTTAGTTTTAGAATAACATTGTAGGATAGGTGTGAGAGGGCAAATGTGATTGAATTAAACACAAAACAGGCAGAAATGGGCAGGATAAGGCCGATTTAAGTGCTGAAATCATTAAAATCAGTTTCATTTAACCACAGTTCTAAAATATTATTAATCTCTGGCAGATAACATTGTATAATATGCTTGCAATAAAAACATTATTAATGGAAAGGTTTCTATGTTTGGTGGCAGTTGAAGCCCTAAATAGACAATGTGTTGCTACATCACTCACTTTGGCTATGAATTTATCTGTGTCGTCATGAGTTTTTGTTGCTTAATGCATCTGGTTATTTTTCATTCAGCTATTTCATAGCATTGTCAAAAGAAAAAAAAAATCTTTTTCTACTTTAGCAGTGGTTCCCAAAGTGGACGGTATTGCCCCCCTCCCAGGGGGGAGTGGAACGTTCCAAGAGGGCATTGAAGAAAAGTGGGGCAATACTGGGGGTAGTGATTCATGTAAAAACAACAAAATAATGGGTTCATTAGGTTAAGTTTTATTTGGAGGTCTGTGTTTGTGATGGTTAGTTGGAGCGGGGATGTTAGGAATGTGGCCTGGGTGTCAATGGGGTGGCAGCCCCAAAAAGTTTGGGAACCACTGTACTATAAGCACAAGGTCCGAAATTTTAGGGGAAGTGGATAGTCAATTGCGCAACCCCAGTACTCAGCTGGTACTTATTTTATTGACCCCAAAAGGAAGAAAAACAAAGTCAGCCTCACCAGAATTTGAACCCAGAACATAAAGACAAACGAGATGTCACTAAGCATTTTGTCTGATGTGCTAATGATTCTGCCAGCTTAATAATAATAATAATAATAATAATAATAATAATGATGGACTCCTCTTCTGTCGAAGACAACATATGAGTGTTCAATGTTTGCTGAACAACCTGTACAAATGATTTGTTTATAATGATCAAATGTATGTGCTGTACATTAGTTCACTTGCTCCTCCATCAAATCAACATTGCTTGGACAGGTACACAAGTGTGTCACATGTCAGGTGTTGAAATGATTGCAGAGCAAGGTGAAATGAAATGTTTTGCTCAAGAACACAACACACCATTCTGTCCAGGAAAAAAACAACAACAACAACAACAACAGCAACAACAATAATATTATTATCATTATTATTTGCTTTTCTGCTTTGGTGAAGACTTGTGCTTCATTTGGCATAAAGGGAACAGGAAACTTGCATCACTAGTTACTTTTGATTTTTCTTTGTAGATAAAGGTCTGTCTTTTTTTCCCAGTACATAAATTCATTCTCTGCTAGAGTTTCATTTAGATATTTAAAATGCATTTTCATGTTTGTTTTAGTGTATTAGTTTATTTAAATATAACTGTTAGCATTAGTTGTATAATGATAGTCATTGTGAGATCAGTTCCTGTGAATTCAAAGATCGAAAACAATTAGATACAAATTTTATAGGACAAAGATGAGAGAGACGAGAAGAAAAGACTAGATAGTAAGGGATTGTAAGACAATAAAATGAGTAATACACAACATAATAAACTAATAATTATATTAATATTTAATATGTACAAATTCAATCAATAATTCTCTCATAGCATATTGATCTTTTTTTCTTTTTCTTAAATTTTTTTTCCCTTCAGCCAACCCCTTCACACTATTTTCTGAAACTACTTGATGAAAAAGGCTTGCTTCTTCGTCATTTTACTCAGGTAAATACCGATTTTGTTGGGAACCAAATAGTCAATAATTTTCTTTTGGTATCAGAGTAATAAATATAAAATATATATATTGGTTTCAAATTTTGGCACAAGGGCAGCAATTTAGAGGGGGTGGGGTTGAGTCGATTACATTGACTCCAATGTTCAACTGATACTTATTTTATCGACCCCCAAAAAAATAAAAGGCAAAATCACCCTTGGCAGGTTTTGAACTCATAAAGATGGATGAAATGCCGCAAAGCATTTTGCCTTGTGTGTTAACGATTCTGCCAGCTCACTGCCTTAATAAATGTAAAATATATATTAATACTTATTAATCAATGCTTGGGGGTAGTGTCTTTTTTGACTGACATCTTATTGTCAGATCTTTATCATTATTAATGGAAATCATTTTATAACCAGACACCCAGAGACAACATTAATTGCCATGAACCAGCAAGAGAACTTCTGCATGGTCGAGCTGCTAGAAATAGCAACCAAAACTTACTATTTTTGAAATGAAAGACATATTCGATAATGTACTCATGTATGTTGTGTACCTAAGAAAAATGGATGGTCATGGTTGGAATGCCTTTATTCATAGATTTGCTCAATCAAAACTGACTCAGTAGTTAAAAACTCATAAATAACAAAATACAGTGAATGGCTTTGTTACCTGTTCGAATATGCCCCAAACATGTTTGAACTGGTAATGAGTTTCTATTCATATACATCATTGCTCAGCACTTCTATTCCATATTTTATTTATGGCAAGACATTGATTAACACAACCAGTCACAGTACAACGACAGGAATATAAGAAGAGGTATCCGTCACTTGTCAGTTTGTAGCATTCCCATTTCTGATATCTGATGTTAAGGGGAGATAACTACTATGAAATGCATGCATCCATCAGTCCGGCTAGAGGGCACTTCAAACTGACTGGTGTGTTTACACCTTTTTTGTCTCCTGTAAGAAATTTTCTCCATGACAAAATATAATGAATGTCTTTCTTACAGGTTTGAATATGTCTCAAGAATATTCAAACTGGTAACAAGTTTGTATTAGATAACAAAATGTATTGATATAGCCAATGATATAGACAATCCCGTAATATCTTTTAAGCCAAGATACACACACACACACACACACACACACACACACACACACACGTATATGTATATAAAAGAAGACAAAGAAAATGGAGATTGGGAAGTTAATAATTGTTTATTATTAACAACAAATCCATCATCATCCTTTACAGCTGTTTCAATTAATACTCAGTGAATTAATTAAATATTAAGTTCATATGACCTGAGCTTAATATCTTCAGAGGGAAAAAAATACCCTTGGATGTTTTACGTATGTTTATGGATTCATTATAGCAGAGGCTAACATAACATCTAATTGAAGTATATGTATGTATGTATGTATGTATGTATGTATGTGTGTGTGTGTGTGTGTGTGTGTGTGTGTGTGTGTGTGTGTGTGTGTGTGTGTGTGTGTGT
>NC_068996.1:51578503-51585898 GCF_001194135.2 Octopus bimaculoides | reverse complement strand
TATATATATATATATATATATATATATATATATATATATAGTGTGTGTGTGTGTGTGTGTGTGGATGTGTGAGTGCCTGTGTGTAACAGGTAAATTCCATCAGAGAAACGATTGAAGAACATTATTATTAGCTTGTTGAGATGGTCTTTTATTTATATGATTATTATGTTAGTTGTTATAATATAGAAAACACAGCTGTGTAAACAGATTGTTTGTGGTTGCAGTAAAGAAATTGTCTCTAGTTCCATGGTCCATTGTGTATTGTAAGCTTCATCTGTGAGCTACCTCTAAAGAGAGACAGAATAATAAAGTCCAGCTATGTAGAGAAGGTGATAGATCTGCTGTCTTGTGTGTTGCCAGTATATTGAGAGAGTTGCTCTTCGGGTGATCCAAAGAAAAAGAACTTATTTGCTGCTGCTGATTCATATTCTTCCTAACCAAATTAGGTCAAGCCAAAAGCAAAGGATTTCTCTGCTGTATCAGTTCTGACCCATGTATGACTCATGAAAGATCTAGAGGTCATCTTATTCTCATGAATTTCCTAGTGCAACAGGCAAAAACAATAGGCTGATGACTTGTGGCAGAATGTCGATTCAATTTTGAATCTTAGCTTAGATGGTAGTTGTTTGCTATACATACACACACACACACACACACACACACACACACACACACACACACACACACACACACACACACACACACACACACACACACACACACACACACACACACACTAGTTTGTTGTTTAGGATGTTGATAAATCATGTTATAAAAATGTTTATTGCAGGTAGTTATAATACTTTTAATGTTGATATTTATAAAAGGCTTCTATTTAATTATAGAATATTGATGGATTAGAGAGAATGGCTGGGATTGATTCTGAAAAAATTGTTGAAGGACATGGAACTTTCCAGACAAGTCATTGCATAAATTGCAAGGCTGAATATGACCTAGAATGGATTAAAGGTATGGCTTAGAATGGATATGCTTTGCATTTCAAGATATTTTAAGAATTATTTCCTACTTCTTATTTGATGGTAGGAATTGGTATATTTATAAAATTTTAAAACTTAAATGTATAAAATATGAACTTTTTCATATTTTCTCATTATCCACTTTAAGAATTTATGGCGAAAACTTTTCCAGTTATAAGGTTTTATTTTTCAAAATACCTACTTACTGAAAATAGTCAAATATTTTTGAGAAAGTAAAGAAATAATTCTTGGAATAGTTAGTATAAAATATATTATCTCCATAAGTTTAATAAAGTAAAAAATACAGAAAGTTTTAGGAAATCTGATTAACAAAAGATTTCTGTTAATGTTTTTGAATTTTCTCTTTGGTTATAATTTTTCCCTTCTTTTTTTGCTAATTTTGACTGATATTTTGATTGATAACACAAAAAATAGTTTTTGTAATTTAATAAATGAATAATAATTATATTTCTAGAGATAATTTTCAAAGATGAAATTCCACATTGCACAGAATGCAAAGGATTAGTTAAACCAGGTTTGTAATGAATTAGTAAAGCTATTAGTTGAATGTTGTTTCATTTTTTAACCCTTTCGATACCAATCTGGTTGAAACTACCTCTGGCTCTGTAGTACAAATGTCTTGTTTTCATAAATTCTAAATTAAAATCTTTCAGCAAATCTTAGTCATAATTTATGTTCCTAACACTAGCTTAATGATAACTAAGTTGTTTTACTAAATTCTTTGTTATATTTAATATTAATTGAAAAGAAACACAGAGCATCTCAACAGAAATATGGTAACAAAAGGGTTAGTATTGTTTTATTGTTTTTTAAAAGAAATCTCATTTTAGCATATAAAATGTAAATTTTTACAAGATTAAATTGTTTGATGCATATCAGTTATCATCATAGGATGATGGTCAACTCCTCCTCCTCCTCATCATCATCGTTTAACGTCCGCTTTCCATGCTAGCATGGGTTGGACGATTTGACTGAGGACTGGTAAACCAGATGGCTACACCAGGCTCCAATCCTCATAAGCGATAAACCATTTTATTTATGTTCTGTACTTTTAGCCTTATGCCCTTTAGCATTTAGATTACTCTGTGAAATATAATATTTATTCACATGTGAAGGTGTATGGGTCAGTGGTTAGAGAGTCGGGCTCACAATCATGAGGTAGTGAGTTCGATTCCCAGACCGGGCTGTGTTGTGTTCTTGAGCAAGACACTTTATTTCATGTTTCTCCAGTTCACTCAGCTGTAGAAATGAGTTGCTATGTTACTGGTGTCAAGCTTCCCTTGGATAACATTGGTGGTTTGGAGAGAGGAGGCTGGTATGCATGGGTGACTGCTGGTCTTCCATATACAACCTTGCCTGGACTTATACCTTGGAGGGTAACATCTAGTTGTAATCCCATGGTCAGTCATGACTGAAGGGGCTTTTTATCCTTTTTACTCTATTCACATTGTTTTGAATTAACTATGCATTATTTTGTAGCTTTGAGATTTCAATGATGTGATTGTTTAGTTTTGGGCTGATATTGTAGGGTGGGTGTGAAAGGCTGGATCTGGCTGGTTTGAACATTAGACAGTTTAAATGCTAAAGGGTTAAGTTAAGCTAAGGCTGGTAGTTCTGTCAAGCATTGGTTTGTGAATAATTTCCCGCACCAAATTTTTAATCTGTTATTTAGGTTTGGTTGTACAAACAGAATTGAAAGAACTCAAAACATGAATATATGTGCAGGCATGGCTGTGTGATAAGAAGTTTGCTTTCCAACCACATGTGCTTGGGTTCAATCCCAATGTATATCACCTTGAGTAATTGTCTTCTACTATAGCCCCAAGCTGACCAAAGCATTGCGAGTGAATTTGGTAAATGGAAAGTGTGTGGAAGCTGCTTGTATATATATATATGCATGTGTGTGTGTGTATGTGTCTATTTGTGTTCATCCTTTCATCACTGCCTGACAACCAATCCTGGTTTGTTTATGTTCCCCATAACCTAGCAGTCAGCAAAAGTGATTGATAAAATTAGTACTCAGTTAGAAAAAAATAGTGCTGGGGTTGATTTGGTTGACTAAACCATTCAAGGTGATGCCCTAGCATGGCCACAGTCCAATGACTGAAACAAGTAAAAGATGTGTATATTTTTCATTTTTAATCAGCTGAAGTTACTAAGTGACTGAAAGGTACTTTTAAGTGCCATGCAGAAAATTATTGGCCATCAAGTCATTTTATAACTTCTGAAGAGACATGGCTTACATTTTATGGGTTTTTTTTTCTGTCTTTTAGATATTGTATTTTTTGGAGAACATTTGCCACAGAAATTTTTTGCAGTTCAAAAGGTAATTATTTGTTAATAAAATTTTGTACCTATTCATTGTAATTTCAAATTACTGTTTTTTTTTCTCCTTTTTGTTAGCAAAATTGGTCTCTTCCAGTAGCATCAAAGTATCCACTCTTTAGTTAAGTTTATGTTGCATTATTTAATGTTGTGAATGTTTTGTGCCTAATTAGAAACATTAAATTCCTAATTAGAAATAGTGAGGAAATGTTTATGTTAGCTAAATGTTTAATATTTTTAATCATTTTAGCATTTAACTTTGGTAATTTGCGTTTCTTTTTCGATTATGCTAATTTTCATGCCTATGTATGAAAATATTGTCCATTTACTGAAAGAAGCCCATTGTGTGTGTGTGGTGTGTGTGAGGTTATAATAACCAATAAAAGATTACGTTTGGTACTTACTGTAGATCAGGGGTCAGTGAACCAGGGTAAATTACCCCAAGTGGGGTAAAAATGAAACTCTTGGGGGGTAATGAGGATTAATTAGACATAAGTAAAATTATATGAAAAACGTGTTCCTTCTTACAACAGGAATTTTTCTTGTGGTATGAAGAGGCAGTCAAAAAGTTGCTGCCTTTTGCAACAACCTATCTTTGCAAAACAAGGATTTTCATCTCTAATGAACATAAAAACAAAGTAGAGTAATCAATTGGACCCTGAAGACTGTATCCAAACTGCTCTGTAATTGTAACAGAAATGAAACAACATCATTTCTCCAAAACTCAAAGTGAAAAAGTTTCTAGAAAAATCCTTTTGTTTCCTAATGAGGATATTAATTTATTTTATTGCATTTGTTTTATACATTTTATACTTATTATTGTATTCTCCATATAAATAGATTTAATCGAATTCAAAGAATCTATGATTTTCTTCCTTTCAAATCAAGGGGGCAACGTTGGCGTAAATAAATATATTTTGGGGTAATTGGTTATAAAAGTTCCCTGACCCCTGCTGTAGAATTTGGATAAAATGACAAGTAAAGTTAATCACCATGTCAATATGGCCGTTCCAACTGGCTACTTTGCTTGGATAAAATGCCTAAATGCAAAACATGTAATCACTAGCATAGCTAGGTGAGGGCAGTAGGGGTGGTCCACCCCGGGCATCACTTTTGGGTCTGCTGTAGGCAATATGTGTTTTTTGCAAGCACACCCTCTAGCTACTCTAGTGCATGTAACTAAGAAGCTGGTCTGTAATTAATCATTATCCTATCAAAAAGCATTTTGAGATAATTTATATAATTGTAACTTTTGACAGGTTGATATACTTAATTGAGCCAGATGTGGATTCTTTATTTTCTAAATTATTATATTTTCTTTTCCATCACAATGCTTCTAACTGATTAATTATGTACTTTTATATATTAATTATATCACCTGGATTGGCCAGGCTGTCTGGTGCTGAGTTGGCCCCTCTGGTTGCACCATTCACTCCATTCCCCTTGTGCTTCACATTGCTCCAAACATTTTTCTTAGATCAGCTTTTCACTTGATTGGAGGTCTTCCGAATGGTCTCTTCCATTTGCGACAGTACCACTTGACAACTGCACGGGTCCACCGATTGTCTGTGAACCTTGTGACATGACCACCCCATTTTAGCTTTGCATGGTGGTATTCTGTGACGATGTCCTTCACCCCAGTTCTATCCCTGCTCTCATTCTGGGTGGGATCTCTTAGTGATCACACCTAAGAGATTGATTATATACTTTACATAAATATATTCATTTTTTTCAATTCTGTAGGACTTCAAGAATTGTGATTTACTGATTATTCTTGGAACATCACTTACAGTTATGCCATTTGCTGCTCTTGTTTCAATGTGAGTATTGTCTTTTTGATATTTCTAGAATGCCAAGGTGGTAAGCTGGTGGAATTGTTAGCACACTGGACAAAGTACTTAGCAGAAGTTCTAGCTTTATGTTCTGAGTTCAAATTCACATGAAGTCAACTTTGTCTTTCATCATTTGGGAATGGGGGTGGAGTGGGGGTGGGTGGTAAAATAAGTACCAGTTAAACACTGGGTTGATGTAATCAACTAGCTTCTGCCCACCCAAGTTTCAGGCCTTGTGTCTGTAGTAGAGAGGATGTTTCTAGGATGTCATAAATGTTAAGGTTTAATTGTAAAATTTGTAATAATGTAATATTTGAAGGAAGACAAGTGACAGCCTTCCATTCTTCTTTGTAAAACTACATCATGTTTTGTGTTTTGATATTTTATTAAAGGTGTTTTTCTTATCATAAAAATGTTTGAAGATGAATTAGTAATATTTAAGTGCAGGCATAGATAACCTTTTTCAAGAAGCAGTCTACATTTGACATGACTTATCATCAGGTGGGCCAAACTACTAAAGAACATTCAAGTAACTTTTTGTTAGGTGTGCCTTTCAGAAACACTTGTGAGCTGTAGGTTACCTATGACTGGTCAGGTGGATGGGTTGATGACTATTTTTATTGCAATCATCTATTATTCCTCTGTTGAATATGTGTTCTGGAAATGAAGTAAAATCAAGCTAATGAAACATTTACTTTGGAATATTTAAATAATTCATAGTTTTACTTCAGGTGCAGAATATAGACATTACCAACAGAGAAGATATATAGGTATTCTATTATTCTATCATTGGTTTCATTCAAAGGTCGTGGCTATGCTGGAGCACCACCATTAATTTTTATACATGATGCAGATAGACTTCTAATTTTTTTTATATCCTTAAATGAAGTTAGTCAGAGGAGAAAGTAACAGAGATCATCAGTTTTTTTTTGTTTTTGCAGCATCAGAGGGACGGTTAGGTAAATCAGGCTACAGATTAATCTTAACACGCAAGAATATGTACAATTAGTACACAAAGTATTTGTTGGATTGCAGCCAAAGTAGAGAATATTTACTCTGAGTGCCATACAAGGGGATTGAACTCAGGGCCTCTGACTGCAAAGCAAACTTCTTACTCACACAGCCATATTCATGACCAAATGCAGGCTATTGGTCCATGATATAAATTCGAAAAGGTATAGTCAATAAAACAGATATGTTGAGTATATGGTAAAAAAACATCTCAACTGATCTGGTTTTAACTTTTCTTGAAAACTGAGTCCTGATCAGATGTGATGTAGTACCAAAAACATCTTGGAAGCAGTCGGCATCATGCATGTTTCAATTCCCTCCAGTCCCTGTATAGCTTTCACTTCAATTGCACAATACATGTTTCACTGACTTAAGCCGTTTTTCATTTTGTTCAAAGTAAGATGTCCTTTGTTGAAACCAGAGGCAAAAGTTTTCTTATCTTTTACAACCTAAACGATAATTAGTTAGATTGAAAGACTAGTTTTTTTTATTTAAAATTATTTCCAATTCCTTTTACCCTTAACCTTCGTATCGTATGACAACATTTTTGTGGAAATGAAAAATAGACCATTTTTCTTTTTCTTAGGGTTCCAAACTCTACCCCACGATTATATATCAATCTGACTAAAGATGTAAGTAATGGTTTCATTTTAACTTTCATCCAGTATTCTTTGTACTTTGAATTTATTATTTTTTTCTTTCAGAATTATTGTTGAAATGTTCTCAAATTGTCACAAACTTTCCTTTTTTGGCCCAATTCAACATTAGAATGTTATACATTTGTACATGTGGAACCTTCCCAGAATGCAGGCCTGGGTAAGGTACTTTAGTGGGTTGACTGTTGCCCAGGGAACAGATATCATTTTCTCTGCAATTCAGATATTAGTACTAAAATACCTTGAAAGTAGAATTCTCACAATTATGCTGTAAATATTACCAGACAGACTTAGGGACTCCAGTTTAGATTTCAATTTCATTAACCTTTTGTCGAAGCAGTTAAAGAAACACAGCTAAGCAAATGAAAATGTCCATGCTTCAATTACTCAAAACATGCACCACATACTCACAGTCATCGTCATTGTCGTCGTCGTCGTCGTCGTCGTCGTCGTCGTCCTCCTCCTCCTCCTCCTCCACCACCACCACCACCACCACCACCACCACCACCAAAACTACCACCACCACCTCCCCTCCACCATTTAATGTCCATTTTTCAAGCCAACATAAGTTGG
>NC_068996.1:51576606-51578259 GCF_001194135.2 Octopus bimaculoides | reverse complement strand
GAGAGAGAGAGAGAGAGAGAGAGAGAGAGAGAGAGAGAGAGAGAGCATGATGACTGGCAGCGCAGAAAGCATGGTCAGTGGAAAAGATGAATGGGGAACAACAATGTTAAGAATGAGAGATGGATGTCAAAAAGGAAGTGGTTCAGGGGAGATGGAAAGATAAAGAGATGCATAGGAAGAGATGACGATATATGTAGCTCTGTTATCATTTAATTTACAGCAGCAGAATAAGGAATTAGTAAGAAGAGCGATGGACCGATGAATGAGATGGAGGCAAAGGATAGACCAAAGGCTTCATCATCATCATCATCATCATCATCATCACCATCATCATCATTTAACATCTGTTGTCCCTGCTGGCATAGGTTGGATGGTTTGACCAGGGCTGACAAGCTGGAAGGCTGCACCAGATTCCAGACTGTTTTGGCATGGTTTCTATGGCTGGATGCCCTTTCTAATGCCAACCAAACCGAGATTGTAATGGGTGCTTTTATATGCCACCAGCATGGGTGTCATTTGCATGACACCGGTATCTGGCATGACTGCAGTTTTACTTAGCTTGATAGGTTTTCTTCTCAAGTATGGCATGATGCCAAATGGACTCGATCATTGCCTCTGTGAGGCCCAACACTCAAAAGGTGCTTTTATGTGCCATTTATGGTGAAATGGACAATATAGTATGCATGTCCGACTAGACTCCTCAAATAGGTCTTCTTTGATGAACTAGCAGTTGGCTCTCAGTTTCATGGTGGACCAAAGAGGAGACACAGAGACTCTCAAGGCAACCTTAAAAAAGTGTAACTTAGAATTGTCTACTTGGGAACGTCTTGCTCAAGATCATTCACTGTGGTGTAGTGATGTGTACCCTGTAGTACAACACCCAGAATTTGATATGACCAGAGACACTAAAGAGAGGAGGGCTGCATGGAAAGCAAGAGTCCCACTGGGTCCTCGGTCTGCTATTATGCATCTCCATTGTAACAATTGTATGTCAACAATGGGCCTAAGAAGTCACCTCAGGACCCACAAAGTGAAAAATTGTTTATCTGGTCATCTTCAGAGAATTAATGAATGCGATCATTTATGTATATATATATATATATATATATATATATATGTAGGGAAAATTCACAAAAAAACAACAAAGGACGAAGACAGGTGTGTAAACAACAAACAGATGTATTAGTTTAACGCTTGGGAAGTGGAAAAGTCTTTAATGTTTTGAGCCTATGCTCTTTCACAGAAAGGAACACAGAAAGAAACAAGGAGAGAAAATAAAGAATGTGTAGTGGCTAGTGATCTATCATGGCGACTGCCAGACAGAGGGGTTGCACAGGAGAGCTAGGAAGAAGGGGAGATAATAAAGTAGGGGTGATCCCAAAACAAAGGTGTGCATATGTGTGTATAAGAGAGTATGTGCGTGTAGAAGAGGGCTGGTGACTTTGACGTGTGCGTGTGTGTATGTGTAGGTGTGTGGATGTGGGGCTTGGAAGTGGTCAGTGCTAGTGTGTGCGTGGTGGTGTGATGTGATGTGATGTGGTGTTGTGTGGTATGGTGGTGTATGGTGTAGTGGTGTGTGGTGAGGTGCGATGGTGTTGGGAGGTGGGGGAAGCAAGAGTGGGGAAAGCAAGGGTGGGGTGTGGATTAGGTGGA
>NC_068996.1:51574133-51576233 GCF_001194135.2 Octopus bimaculoides | reverse complement strand
GGAGTGAAGAGAAGTAGGAGTCAGAGCAAGAGAGGAGAGGTGGGTGGGAAGAAGTAGGTGTGAGGGGGAGAAGGGAGAGGGGAGGAGGTTAGATGTAGAGGGGAGGAGGTTAGATGTAGAGGGGAGGAGAGTTGAGCCCATGTGGTGCAAAGGAGCAAAGAGAGAAGATTAATCCCTGTTCACAACACAAACGGGAGTCTGGATGGCCCCTGTGCAAGGACAATCCAAACACAGACAGGTGTTGCAAAGAGTGACAAGTAAAGCAGAAATGGCATGAGACCAGGTTGTCATTGCCAAGTCGGATGTCTCGGAGGTGTTCCGCGAATGTGTCAGCCAAGTGGCGTCCCGTTTGCTCGATGTATAGAGTAGGGCAGAGAGAGCAGGAGATGCAGTAGATGACATTGGTAGAACAAACAAACAAACAAGCAAGCATGACTGAAAACAATACTTCCACCTTTGCTAAGGTGGAGGCAATAAATTAACCTTCTTTAACAATTTGAATTTTGAAATTATGAATAAATATGGATTAACAGATCAAATAGAACCACCCCAACTTAAATGTCTTAAGTTGAATTTAATGGATTATATACCAAACTTTGATATCAATCCATCAATTAGACTTATTTGCCCATCTAAATCAGATATAGGCAGATGAAGTAAAAAAAAATATTTGACACTGTTTATCAATTTCATTGATTCTACAAAACAAAATTTGATTTTTGCTACTAAAATTACTGATTTAAGCTTGGATGAAATTAATCTTACTGCTTGAAAAACATTAACTCCGTTTCATAATGATTTGTGGATTAGAAATTCAAAAGTAGATTTGGTTGATATTACCATGGCGTTGTCTGAATCTGTACAGACTATTGTGCCTTTCATCCTTTCCTAACCATTTTTCTTTTTCATCTAAACCAAATTCTTCAAAAGCATTCAACCACTGTCCATGATTCTTACCTACCTTTTCTACTCATTTGCTCATTTCTGTTTTACTGATTAAATAATTATTATCCACTTTTATCAATTTATTTGCCACAAACTAATTTTTTTTTTCATGATTTATTTACTATTTTCCAGAATGAATCTATTTTTAATGAATATTCCAATTCTCAAGACGAAAATAATTACCGGTTAGTTTTATATCTTCTTTCAATTTTAAAGAAAAGACATAACTGAAATTAAAGATTTCAAGATTTTCAAGGGAGAGGGTGGTGGTGGTGGTGTATAAACTAATTAATTTTACACTAAAGAGGGGAAAAAAGGAAAGTCAAACAGTTTGGATTAGGGTCCTTCATGAAAGAAAAAGAAGAGAAGAAAAAAATGTTTAAATTTTTCCAAGGGCTCAGATTTTGTTGATTGAACTGGGTTATCCACATGTAAAATTTTCCAAAGAAAACCAGTCCTGAATTCTGCATTATTGTCTCAAGAACATTAATGAGTATAAGGGGGTTGGAAACAGACTGTTGGTAGCTCCTACCTTTACAGAAGATTCATCAGTGATTTTGATGTTAATCTTTGTCTTGCTTACTACACCCTAATATTTTCAACGAACATCTGTAATATATATACACATGTGTTATATAGTTCTCACTTGGGATTATTTATTAACTTTTTCGATACCAACCCGGCTGAAACCACCTCTAGTTCTGTAGTACAAATGTCTTCTGAATTAAAATCTTCCACCAAACCTTAGTCACAGTTAATGTTCCTAACACTAGCTTAATGATAACTAACTTATTTTACTAAATTCTTTGTTATATTTAAAATTAATTGAAAGAAACACAGAACATCTCAACAGAAATATGGTAACAAAAGGGTTTAAATATATAATAGAGAAACAATTCTTAACCCTTTAGATACCAACTTGCCTGAAACCACCTCTGGCTCTGTAGTACAAATGTCTTGTTTTCAAAAGTTCTTAATTAAAATCTTCCACCAAACCTTAGTCACAATTTATGTTCCTAACACTAGTTTAATAACAATTAAGTTATTTTACAAAGTTTTTGTTATATTTAAAATTAATTGAAAGAAACGCAGAGAATCTCAACAGAAATATGGTAACAAAAGGGTTAAAATATATAATAGAGAAACAATTCTTAA
>NC_068996.1:51571289-51573547 GCF_001194135.2 Octopus bimaculoides | reverse complement strand
CTTCTGAATTAAAATCTTCCACCAAACCTTAGTCACAGTTAATGTTCCTAACACTAGCTTAATGATAACTAAGATATTTTACTAAATTCTTTGTTATATTTAAAATTAATTGAAAGAAACACAGAACATCTCAGAAATACGGTAACGAAAGGGTTAATATCACAAAAACTATTCAAACTTTAAAAGATATCTTATGCTGTTTTCCTGATTTCTTACCATTTCGTTTCAATGCAGTGATGTGTTTTGGCAAGGCACCTGTGATGATGGATGCGAAAAGCTGGCTGAATTGTTAGATTATCAAGTAAGTTTTCTTTTTAATATTTCATCTTGTTTCAGTCAATGGTGTGCAGCCATGCTGGAGCACTGCTTTGAAGGGTTTAGTCAAACAAATCACCTCCAGTTCATATTTTTAAGTCCGGCACTTATTATATTGGTCTCTTTTACTGAACTGCTAAGTTATGGGGACAGAAACAAACCATCACCAGTTTGGAAGTTATGGTGGGGACAAATACTATAGCAACACAAAGACACACTCATAGATTATACATACACATGCATACATACATACATACACACACATGCGCGCTTGCGGAAGGTTTCTTTCAATTTCCATCTACCAAATCTACTCACCAGACTTTGGTTGGTTGAGGGCTACAGAAGAAAACCCTTGCCCAAGGTGTCACACAGTAGGACTGAACCAGAAACCATTTGGTTGGGAAGCAAGCTTCTAACCACACAGCCATGTAATTTTCAACACTTGTATAAGCAATGAGAATATGTATTGAAAAAATATTTCTAGAAGAAATAACAGCAATTATTAATGCATACAATGCATAGCAGACAGGTATACTGGACAGGTGTACTAAATATTATATTTATATACCTATTGTCTGTTGTCTACACATGTTTAAGCAGAAACTTTCTATCTATATGGAACTGTATGTGAATATAGAAATTTTGGAAATTTTTCTTGCATCCTTAGCAAATGCTATTCTTCCATAACTGAGTCTGTTCAATCATAAATATATCCAAATAGGATTGTAGGAGTACGCCTTGTCTATTACACTAAATACTACTCAGAGGTGAGCATTTTATGCAGTACATAATTTATGGTAATTTATGATAATTTTGCTCAAAGTAGATTCAATTATTTACTGTTAATATTTACCACAATTAAGGCAGCAAGCTGGCGGAAGCATTAACGAGCTGGGCAAAATGCCTAATGGCCTTTGTCTGTCTACATTCTGAGTTCAAAAGTCTGCCAACGTTGACTTTGTCTTTCCTCCTTTCAGGGTCAATAAAGTAGGTACCAGTTGAATACTTGGGTTAATGTAATTGACTTATCTCCTCCTCCCCTGAAATTACTGGCCTTGTGCCAAAATTTGAAACCAATATTTCCACAATTAAGGCGGTGAGCTGGCAGAATTGTTAGCATGCTGAGCAAAATGCTTAGTGGCATTTCATCTGTCCTTATGTTTTGAGTTCAAATTCTATTGAGGTCACTTTGCCTTTCATCCTTTTGGGGTCAATAAAATAAGTACCAGTTGAACACTGAGGTCAATGTAATCAACTTACATTCTCCCCAGAAATTGCTGCCCTTGTACCAAAATTTGAAACCAATATTCACCACACCTCATGTACACTCTAAATGTTTTCTACAGCAGTTTTTTTTATTTATTAAATCTCATGAAATTCAGTTACTGAAATATTTAAATAAATGAGTATATTTCTGATCACAGAATGTTCTTTCTGTTTTTGAAACAAAATCCAAGAAGAAGAACCAATGGTTTTTACAAACTCTTCCAGATCAATGTGTTTAATGATATTGGTAACAGAAATGAAATACGACTGAGATAAATTTACTAAATATTTTCAACAATGTATGCTTCTAGGATCCCAACTTTGAGCAAAATATATTTTGAAATAAAGGCTTGCAAACAGCTTGTATCCTTGCAACAATTATAGACAATTCTTCACTATTGACTTTGATCTCACCCCAGTCATATCGTAAATATAATGAAATCCAGATTGAAAATATCAGTACTTTGTCATCATCATTGTTGGCATTGACCGATGGTGTTGTCATTAGCGTCAGCAGTGGCATTGTCATCATTGTCGGCATTGACCGATGGTGTTGTCATTAGCATCAGCAGTGGCATTGTCATCATTGTCGGCATTGACCGATGGTGTTGTCATTAGCGTCAGCAGTGGCATTGTCATCATTGTCGGCATTGACCGATGGTGTTGTCATTAGCGTT
>NC_068996.1:51566183-51570183 GCF_001194135.2 Octopus bimaculoides | reverse complement strand
ATCATCATTGTTGGCATTGACCGATGGTGTTGTCATTAGCGTCAGCAGTGGCATTGTCATCATTGTCGGCATTGACCGATGGTGTTGTCATTAGCATCAGCAGTGGCATTGTCATCATTGTCGGCATTGACCGATGGTGTTGTCATTAGCGTCAGCAGTGGCATTGTCATCATTGTCGGCATTGACCGATGGTGTTGTCATTAGCGTTAGCAGTGGCATTGTCATCATTGTTGGCATTTAATGTCCATATTCCATGCTAGTGTGGATTGGTTGGTTTAATAGCAGCTGTCAAATTGGAGAGCTGCGCCAGACCCCAGTCATCTGTTTTGGCATGATTTCTACAACTGGATGCCCTTCCTAACACCAACCACTTTACTGGGTGCTTTTTATGTGGCACCAGCTTGAGTGTTTTTTATGTGGTGCCAGCACAGGTACTTTTTATGTGGCACCAATTTAATATTGCAGTTACCTGTCTATCCATTGGAATATATCCTCCTCTCGTCCTATTATTTACTTTTACTATTCTTAAATGTTCTTCAATCCGGCCAATATTCAAAATAAAAAAAAAAGCAAAACAATGTTTTCAAAAAAAAGAACACTATCCTTTTTCCTTTCCTCATATATATAAATTTGTTCTTTTTTTTTTACTTAATGTTTATTACTATTAATGTGCTTTTGTGTCTAGTTTAGAATAATAGAAAGCTATTCTGAATTGAAACCCTGCCAAAGGCCACTTCCATTCTCAAAGAACATAGCAAATTGTATCAGCACTGTCTTTAGATAGAGAAAAAGTGAGAAAGGATGGGGAGAAGATTTGGGGGTGGCTATGAGGCATTTTTCTGTTCTAAATATTAAACTAATTTTTAAAGAAAACTTTAACAAATTATTTATTTGCCTTTTCTTTACTTTCTTTTTTTTCTGTAGAAAGAATTGAAAGAAATAATTACAAAAGAATGGAAAATTCTGGACGAGTCCAAAACCACAGCCAAACATGAAGCCACAGATTAATTGCTGTAACATCAATTGGCCAAATATGGAAATAACATTCTCCAATAATTTGATTACACTTGACTTGCTATATAAACAACAGCTCTAGTTTTTGCTATTATGTTAAGTAGATCTGGATTACATATTTGTATGGTATATTTTTATCACTTAAAACGTATTACATCATACTCATAGAATTATCCCAATGATTTATTTTTAGCTTTTTGTTTTGTATACAATATCTAGGAATAATAAATTGAATTTACAAACCTGTTGGTTTCTGGTTATTTTATCAAAATTAGTTATTAGCAATGGAAGCAGTTTTAGTTCAAAATAACACTCAATATATTTTACTTCATGTAGATACACTACAGAAAGCATGAAACTGCAATATTTGTCTTGAGAAAGAATCTTGTACAGATGCTCAGACATCAAAATCTAGATTTAGCAATTCCATTGCCACTACTGGGCATCGTTCTTCTGCTGCTGATATATTTCTGTGCTTTTTAGCACTATATGTCTACACGAGATGCTTCCTCAAGATGGATGCTGCAGTTTTCTGGTTTTCTACAGTATATCCATGCAAAGTAAGATATACAGAACACTATCCTGAATCAATATTTCTTCTGTCACTAATAACAAAATTTTTACCCAGCCTGCCTGCTAATTGCAACATCAGTGTTTTATTTAATCACTGTTTTTCTCTATCAATAGAAGCTAAATTTGTCTAAACATGAGTTACTAAATGGATCCATGCTACTTGATGATGCTCAAAAAAGCAGAAATCTAGATTTAGCAATTCCACCACCACCGCTTCTGAATGCTTTTTGTTTGCTACTGATACTCTTCGGTGCTTCTTCTGTTCTATACATCTGTATGAAAAGCTTTCACAAGACAAATACTGCAGTTTTGTGTCTTTCTACATTACATTCATATTAAGTAAGATACAGAATGCTATTTATCAAAATTAATTTTGAGAAACAGCCTAAATGGGTAAAGAAATAAATGTTTACATTCTATGAATGACAAGGTCAATAATATCAAACTTGGTATGGGGTAAATTTGACTGGAGATAATGCTAATGATATAATGATTTTACTCTGGCAGAGTAGATCTGTGAAAATGGCTTCTAAACAAATTAAAGCCAGTAGGAATATGTAGAAATCTTTTAAATAATTTCCATAAGAGTTCTGTCTTCAAGAAAAGATTCCTAATTCACCAGATGTGTAGCTTCCTTAAAAAACAAAGAATTACCTTAAGTTATTTAAATCCAAAAATAATCTCTGGTGCCTTAGCACAGTTTATGAAGTACTGAGGAAAACTTATCCTTCAGAACAAAACCATTCTGTTTGCTGTCTTCAGGGAGGTGTCCAGAGTTGTAGATATCACTGAAAAGGTCTATAAGGGTGCAAAATGAAAGGGGTGGGATAGCATCTCATGGTGAGAGGCAGTCACTTCCTTTTAGGGGTTGACCAGAATCTTGTTTGGTTGTTATTTCTGCATCTAACTGATATATGGCTCCATATATGGTGGTGCATTGTATGGTAGAAGCCACACCCTGGTTCATGGTTTTGATTGACCAGTGAAATTATGTGAGTGAACACAAGGGCTTTTCTGGAGGGTGGGAATATCTATCCATAAGTGCATGAAACTTGGAATGGTGGAGATTGCAAAAGAGCCAAACAGGTCAATGGATGTGAAGGCCAATCATCATGAAAGGAATTGGGACTCTATCATGTACAATCCCAAAGAAATGCCAATGATGATCCAAATAGAAGCAATCAGCAATATAAGATAATCTGGGATGATCTTATTCAAAATCACAGGGAAGAGACACCTCGATAACAGAGTAAGAATGGTTGTTATGATGAAAATGGCTTAAATCCAACAGAATGGATATTGTTTGAGAAATTCTTGCAAGCAGAGTCTTAGAATAGGTGCATGGAATGTCAGAACTTTGAATCAGGAAAGAAAACTATGCAATTAATCCAGGAAAGTTGATCCCTAAAAGCAAATATTATGGGCATATCAGAGAGAGAGAGAGAGAGAGAGAGAGAGAGAGAGAGAATGGGTAAAAGATGGCTACATCAAGACAGAATATTATGACATCCTACATGCAGGAGACGAAAAACATGGACATGAAGTAGGATTTTTTTGAAACATAAAAAGATAAAGAAAACTTGTCTTAGGATTCAGGTCTGTAAATGAAAGAATCATGTTGTTGAAAATAAAAGCAGTCTTTGGTCAATATAAAGATCTTCATCTGTGAAAAAAACCCAAAAACCCCCCAGCCTGCTGGGTGTTAATAAGTATGTAGAAAACGAGTATGAAAAAAAAACTTTGTGGGTGGGGGTGGGGAGAGGACTTTCGGAAAATTCACAAGGTCTGATTTTTCCGTCATAACTCCTACTATCCAAGAAGTAACCAACTGACTACTACGATCTCTTTTGGCTGCCACAACAGTTCCATCTCTCTGTCCCTCTCTCTCTCCGAGACTCTAAGCATTTCTGCTTACTCGTACCTGCTGACTATAGGCCCTCTCTCTGTCGGCTTCTCTCTGTCAGACTTATCACTGTTCATCTTCACTGGCTGATGTTCTTCATCCACCTCTCAGGCCAACTGCCTTCGCCAACTGCTTCGGCCAACTCGACTGGCCAACTCGCCTGATACCAACTGCCTGATCCCACTACCTCTGGCCAACTGCCTGATGCCAACTCCGTACGCCAACTGTTCGCGCCAATTCTTTGTTTATCACAAATACCGTAGCTCAATAGTGCTACCTTACCCCCTCCCAAAGCTGGGTCAGTTCAGTACAATTCCTCACTTGTTTTTCTGAACTTTCGCTGACCGGAAAGGGTCAGCGATCACTCCTACGCCAAAAATAGCTGTGGTTGTTGACAAGACAAAGGAAATGCCATTCTCCCCAACAACCAGAATATGGTTTCAAAACCCAGCTCGGGAGATAGGGATATAACATTAATTTGTATTTTCGGTGGTCGCATCAATATATATA
>NC_068996.1:51560267-51565707 GCF_001194135.2 Octopus bimaculoides | reverse complement strand
TCATACAAAATTACAGATTTTGAAAATGCGATTTTTGAAATGTTTTTTACAGAATTGGATCCTCCATAACCAAAAACGTGGGATTCTGTAAAAAAAAAAATCAATATATATCCATTTTACTGAAAGTTATGATGAAAAAATCGGATCTTGTGAATTTTCCAAAACTCTCTCCCATGTCCCCAGGGTCCTTATCGGAAATTTTTTTTTCCATATTCGTTTTCTACATACTTGTTAACACCCAGCAGGCTGGTTTATTTATTTATTTTTTTGCTCACGGGTGAAGATCTTTATACTGACCAAGTCTTTTAGTACAACTATTTTATACGTCTATGTACTCACCACTGTATAATCTGGTGAAAAAGTGGAAGAGTTTTTGTCAAATAATCACTAAAAGAAATGAAATCAGCTGACATCTTACTGATTATGGGAGACTTCAATGGTAAGGTAAGCTGTGAAAAACGTGCATTTAGGACAGGAAATTATGGATTGGGTAAAAGAAATGATGGAAATACAAGGTTGAAATGCTTTTTGGAAAGAGCACAAGATGCGCATTGCAAACAATATGTTTGATCATCTGGGAAGGAAGAGATACCCCTGGAAAAAGCCCTAGTTATGTATGATGGAAGAAGTTTGATTATATACTGATAAATGAAGTTTAGAAAGGTAAAGAAACTGAATGAAAGGAAAGCTTATGATGTTGACTGAGATTGGAAGAAGAGAGGCTAAGATACTCCATTGGAGTGAAGAATAAATATGAAATACTCATGAATGAAGATTTAGAACAATATTTATTTCTTTATTGCCCACAAGGGGCTAAACATAGAGGGGCAAACAAGGACAGACAAACGGATTAAGTCAATTATATTGACCTCAGTGCGTAACTGGTACTTATTTAATCAACCCCGAAAGGATGAATGGCAAAGTCGACCTCGGCAGAATTTGAACTCAGAACGTAAAGACAGACAGAATACTGCTAAGCATTTCGCCCGGCATGCTTACCATTCTGCCAGCTTGATGCCCTTTAGAACAATATTGGTGAGAAACACTCAATGGAAAATTGGTGTCAAGTGGGAAAGCATTTGAGGCATTGCGAATTATAGGATTTGCGCATTACCAGAAAAGAAGCTAAAGAAAGACCAACGATGAAGACTGGAAAAATTCCTCCAACTGATGAAAGAACGGAAAATGACAAAGAAATCTGATCCCAAGATATATAAAGAAGTAAACAAAATCAAAAATAAAAGTGGGAATGAGAAACAAAATTAACTGAAAGGAAAATGTGTTGAAATATGGTGTGTTTATACAAACGCAAAAAAGAAAATGTATTGGAATATCAAAGAATGGCAGATAGTCCAAAAGAATATGTCTTAAAGCAAAGGAAAAAAAATAAGGAAAATAAGTGAAAAATGTATAAAATATGGATTTGAGGATGAAATATATGAAAAGACTTCACCACCATCATCATCATCATTTAATGTCTGCTTTCCATGCTGGCATGGGTTGGATGGTTTCACAGGGGCTGGCCAGCTGGGGAGCTACACCAGGCCCCAATTGTCTGTTTTGGCTTGGTTTCTATGACTGGATGCCCTTCCTAATGCCAGTTATTTTACAGAGTGTACTGGGTGCTTTTTATGTGGCACCAGCACCAATCATCATTGATAGACCAAAAATTTTAGAGTCTGAGCTGGAACATGTCATCAGGATGAAAAAACATAAAGCTCCAGGCCCAAATATGTGTGAGATGTTAGAAGCACTACAAGATTATTGTATTGACAAACTCACAAAGCTTTTCAATAACATCCATGAATTTGGACAACTCCCTGGAGATTTCAAAACATTTAACTATCACCCAGTACAAAGATAAAAATAATCCCTTAGGCAACAATTGCTCTGACTTAAGAACCAGCAATTTCTTAAGATATCTTTTATAGTCTTACTAGAAAATCTGATAATTTTGCAAGCTATGTGAGATATAAACATGGACATTGACAAACAGTTTGTACACACTCCTTCAACCATTTATATTCCTGATTCACCTTCTTGTAGTTTGTTGACCAAATTTCAGCTTGCTAAGTAAATGGGTTTCCAGTCATTTGTAGTCTGATTGTAGTTCACTGATGAAATTGCAGCTTGTCATGCAAGTTTAATTTTTCCCAGGAAAACCATTCTTTATTCAATTTGTTTCTTTAAAGAACCGTTTGTATATGGGTACCATACAGTGTGTGTGTGTGAGAGGAGTGGCTGTGTGGTAAATAGCTTGCTTACCAACCACATGGTTCCGGGTTCAGTCCCACTGCATGGCACCTTGGGCAAGTGTCTTCTACTATAGCCTCGGGGTGACTAAAGCCTTGTGAGTGGATTTGGTAGACGGAAACTGAAAGAAGCCCATCGTATATATGTATATATGTGTGTGTGTCTGTGTTTGTCCCCCCCAACATCACTTGACAACCGATTCTGGTGTGTTTATATTCCCGTAACTTAGCCGTTCGGCAAAAAGAGACTGATAGAATAAGTACTAGGCTTCCAAAAGAATAAGTCCTGGGGTCGATTTGCTCGACTAAAGACAGTGCTCCAGCATGGCCGCAGTCAAATGACCGAAACAAATAAAAGAGATACACACACACACACACACACACACACACACACACACACACACACACACACACACACACACACACACACACACACACACACACACACACACACACACACAAGAGAGGCTGCTGAAAAGCTTCTAGCTTTAATGGTATCATGAAAGTCCTGGCTGGAGGCCCAACCTTCCAAGTTCTTTTACTTAGAAAAACTGAAGGACCACTGCCACATGTGTATGAACCTGAAAGGGGAATATGTTAAATGAAATCACAATTAATGGATCCTTTTCAGCACCCTCTCATATGTATGTATGTATGTATGTATGCATGTATGTACGTATGTGTGTACGTATGTGTGTATGTATGTATGTATGTGTATGTATGTATGTGTGTGTGTGTATGTATGTATGTATGTGTGTGTATGTATGTATGTATGTATGTATGTATGTGTGTGTATGTGTGTGTGTATGTATGTATGTATGTATGTATGTGTGTGTGTATGTATGTGTGTGTGTATGAATGTGTGTGTGTATGAATGTATGTATGTATGTATACATGTGTGTGTCTTTGTGTATGAGTTTAGCCCTCACCACTGCTTGACAAATGGTATATGTTTGTTTACATCCCTGTAACCTAGTGGTTCAGTAAAAGGGATCGATTGAATGAGTACCAAACTTAAAAACAGCAAAAAATCCCGTTAGTACTGACATTGATTTATTTGAATGAAACCCTTCAAAGGAGGTGCTGCAGCATGACCACAGTCCAATGATTAAATCAAGTAAAAGATAAAAATAATTAACACCTTTGGCTGCATCTTGGGACTTCATTGTCTCTTTGGTTTATATTTGTGTATTTATGCACACATACAAACACTCTCGCGCGTGCACACACAAGCACACACACACACACACACACACACACACACGAGCATATGCGTGTGCACAGGAAACTATTGAAATAGAGGTATTTAGAAAAATGAAACTCTAAGCTAAAAACATTTTTGAAAATCCTGTGTTTAAAAAAAAGTGCTGGCAACATGCTATTGTGTTTTAACTATGGTCTGCTTCTGCAACTTTTAAAAATTTAGTACCAAATTATTTAATTTGTACTTAGCAGCTAATAAAGTAATTTTCATCATATTGTTTGTCTCTTATTTATTTATTTATTTATTTATTTTACTCCTTATTCACATTATAAATGTATGAAAAAAAGTGAAACTATCAAAATCCATTGAAAATTCAGAATAATGGCACCTCAATTGTTCAAGGTTGCCTGTATTTGGGGTAACTCAATGATGATGATGATGATGATGATGATGATGATGATGATGATGATGATGATGATGATGATGGCTATATTCAGAGATCATGAGGAAGAACAGCAAGCCCTTGTGCGGCTATTTAAACTGATTCTTTCATGCACTTGGTGCAAATATGTAAGGCTTTGATCAGATAGAGTTCATGAAGGTGACTCCTTGTTTGGCGCTTACGAAAATTTTCTGTAATTTTTGTAATCAACCTTAAAAGCTTTGAAAGTTTGCGGATAGATTCCACATGTAATTGCATAAAATAAATTTTTACTTAAAATCATAAAGTTTAATATATAATGATATTCAATTTTCACATTTTCTCAATTTACACATTTTCTTTTAAATATAAAAGGGCTCAATTCAGGCAAGGGACCAAACTTCCTTTAACTAAGTATTGAATTATCTCCCTTACTTCCTTAAAATTGAGATTTCTTTGCAACTTAATGCATATTTCAATGGGAATATATTTTCGTCTTATGTTTCTCTCACAGTCATTAAGTGCCAATAAAATTGCATTGTCTTCATTCAAAGGGATGAATTTGCAGAGTCGCTAAATTCAAATCCCATTGACATCAATTTTGAGCACTTTTTGGTTATCTTACCCCATTAAAAAATTGGATTATCTACCCCCGTTTTATGAAAAATATCGGTACTTTTGGTTATCTACCCCAACTAAAAAGTTGTTTAACCCTAAAAAAAAAAAAACCTGAAAATAAGTTAATAGACATGAAAACCGAAAAGATTAAACATCTTATTGAATCTAATAACATTTTTAAAACAAATCATACGATTCCTATTAAGGAGGTCAAAAGTCAATAATGTGTTGAAGTATCGAATCAAAAGGGTCTAACTCTTTAATATAATCTCTTGTCGCTTCATAAACTCAATGGGCAGATAACCCAATTTTTTAATGGCAAGTTTTTAATGGGGGTGAGATAACCAAAAAGTACCAAATTTTGTCTTCCATAATTTTGGAGTCGATAAAAATGTACTAATCCAAGACAGTGATTGTTGTTGTAGGAACGATGTGTTATGGTATTTGTCCCGGCTCTTTGTATTCTGAGTTCAAATTTCGCCATGGGTAGTAGATTGAATCTTTTGCTCAGTGTAGCATCACTGTGTTGGCACTTCGGGGTCTTTTAACTGGGTCGACTTAATTGCAAGCATTCGAGCCAGGTTTCAGGACGATACCTTCATCCTTTCTTTCTACCGGCTTCAGAAGATCTGTAACAGGTCATGAGCATTTCCTGCCCTCCAGACATAAAGAAAAAGAGAATACAGTTCTATATTTAAGAGATGAGGAATTATGTACATTATTTACATTTGACGGATATTTGTCCTCATCTTGTTTCTTGTTCACACAATGTTTCGGCAGATATACCCTCCAGTCTTCATCAGGTGTCTTGGGGAAATTTCAAACCTGGGTTCTCATTCCTAAGGTATTTTTAGATGTTGTTGTTGTTGTTGTTGTTGTTGTTATTATTATTATTAGTTATTATACAGGTCATTGCCTGGAATCGAACTCGGAATCTTGGGGTTA
>NC_068996.1:51547467-51552533 GCF_001194135.2 Octopus bimaculoides | reverse complement strand
CACACACACACACACACACACACACACACACACACACACACACACACACACACGCACGCACGCGCACACATACAAGCAACAAGCGAAAATTCCTTTCAAATTCTTTCAATGATTATCTTTGAAATCCTCTTAACACAATATATGCACACACAGCTGACAATGTTCTCAATAGAAAAGAAATTTATCTTTTAATTCAATAAGTTCTTGACCCTTGCTGAACTCCATTTAACACAATATACACACACCTGGCCATTTTCTGAATAAAAAAAAAATGTTTTGACTCAAATATTTCCTTCCCCAAAACAGCATATCCCCACCCACCAAAACACACACAAACAGCTGACCATATCCTGAATAGAAACTTGCTATTCTATTCAGAAGCATTCTTTTCCATTCAACAGAATTCCTGAAACTTGACCTCTTGAACCCCATTCCAGACCCCTACAGAGTTAACATATACCTATATCAATAAGTAGCTTCAACGGTACATAACCTCCCATGTCAGGGGTGACCATACTTTTCATGTAGGAGCTGCGCGCCAGTTCAGCAATATGAGTCTTGTGCACGAATGGCTGGAAGTTTTGACACTAGTTCATCAAACATGAAGTTTAGACAGTTAATAAGCTCTTCATAGCTGTGACAGTTCATTAAAACATTCCACACTCTATCAGAAAAGTCCTGATATTTTTAGTTAAACATAAATATTTTGGGAAAATTTTCTTCGTTATTTTCGTTTTCATCAATTGTTGCCAAGCTTCAAGTGTTTGAAAAGATTCTTCAAATCGTCAACAACAGTCGTACTTTCAGATTCTGGCATCGACCAACTGACTTTATCTGTAGAAAGTCCCTCAAAAAATCCTCACAGAGTTAAGAACTCTTGGAATTTTTTGTAAGTTGGTTTCGCTTTGTTTCCAGGCACAATTTTCACCTTGACAGTAACAATAGCTTCAGGTGAAGGTTTATCCAAGTACTTCCTGGATTTATTCCATTCTGTTTTGAGAATTATTTCACTCGTTTCTTCACTTTGATCATTATTTGAGGCAGCACTACTTTCAAACACATGATGCATGCATACATACATACATGCATGCACGAACGCACGCACGCACGCACGCACGCACGCATACATACATACACACATACATACATACATACACACACGCACGCATCCATTCATTCATACATACATACAAACATACATACATACATACATAAATACATACATACATACATACACACACGCACGCATTCATTCATTCATACATACATACATACATAGATACATACATACGTACGTACGTACATACATATATACATACATACACACATAAATACATACATACATAATACATACACGCACGCACGCATTCATACATACATACATACATACATACATACATGCGTACGTACGTACGTACGTACATACATTCATTCATTCATACATACATACATACATACACACATACATCTCAAGTGAAAATAATTTTAAAAAATGAAAGCTAATAAAATGATGAAAATGACGGTCAGCTTCTTATGAGAAAATTATTTTGCTACAATATTTTAGCCTTTATACGGAATCAACGTATCAACTGTCTCAAATAAACGAAGTAGTCGTTTGACTTACTAGAACAGTGGTTCTGATCCTGGGGTGGCACATGTTAAACTAAACTTCAGATTTAAATATTACATAAAATAAAGCTAAAAGCTATGCAAAACCTTTTTTCATTTTTTTAAATAAACATTTTCAAAATTTCGTTTTTGGATTTGGTTTGCAAGAAGGAAATGAGTGGAAATTTTACCAGTGAGTGTGTTAAATTATAAGACACTAAAAGAGAATGACTTTCCCCAGACACAACAATTTAAAAAAATCTTTTTGTACAAATAAATACAATATTTTATTGTACAAATTTTTCGTATAACTTTTTTAAAAAATTAACTTTTATTCCAAATATTTTTGTTTAAATTTTTTTCACAACTTTTTACTTTAAGCGTTTTAACTTGGGCCTTGACATTGCCTTACACGTGCCTTATCTTTTGTTTACATATTTGTGTTGTCTCCTGCAATGAGTGCATGCAAAGAGACGGAAGTGTCTTGACGAATATATTCGATTTGGATTTGTGTCCGTCCAGTTTGTGATATGTTACAAAACTTTGAGCAACGATCGAATGCGACCCTCACGCATGGAACGCCACTTGAGAACAACACATTCTGCTCTTGCAGACAAGCCCATGGTATTCTTTGAAAGAAAAAGACATTCCTTGAAGCAAGCTAAGTTGGATACTAGTGGGACATTATCTATTTATTGTGCTAATTGTGATCAACAGACGGTAAGATCTCATTTATAAAACTAATTACCGCCCACACAAGACGGCAGCCAAATGAGAGTGTCACACGTAGTTGCTTGACACGCTAGAAATATAAGCTAAATTCCAAGCAAATAATAATACTATCTTAAAAAAATAAACAAATAAATAAATAAATAAATAAATAAAAGAAAACACATTGAATGCTGTAGAGGCGAACTACACCTGGAATAGATGAGGATGGTTTAGGCTGGAGTCTCATTATTGGTGTTGTTCAGGATTGATCTGTCAGGCGCCGGACTTGTTTTTATTTATAATGGAACCACCAGCCGAGTCTTGCTAATTTCAAACATTAAACCGTGTTTTATCCCTTCTGGATGTTGTCCAATTCTGCCTATGATTCATACGACAACGCAAAAGAAAAGAAGAAAATCTCGCGTAATTTAAGGGTTATATAGCTGTTATTTTTAGCACATCTTACGACCAATTCATACACTCCTCATTTGCTTGTCACTCTGACGTATTAATCTTTTCGATATCTTTCTCCCCATAAACACATTTAATGGTCTATTGCTGGGATTTAAGCCAAAAATTAGGACAGTCCGTATTTTAAACTGCAATTAAACAAAAAAATCGAAAAAATTACTAAAATTTTTTTTTCATAGTCGTAGGATTTCTCGTGCGAAGAACACGAATTCACAAAAGTTTTCCGAAAATTCTAAAATATTAAAAAAAGGTAGAGATAGGAACCAAAGGCGTAGGAGTGGCTGTGTGGTAAGTAGCTTGTTTACCAACCACATGGTTCTGGGTTCAGTCCCACTGCGTGGCACCTTGGGCAAGTGTTTTTTACTATAGCCTCCGACTGACCAAAGTGGATTTGGTAGACGGAAACTGAAAGAAGCCCATCGTATATATGTATGTTTATATATATATATATATATATATGTGTGTGTGTGTGTGTGTGTGTGTGTGTGTGTGTGTGTGTGTGTGTGTGTGTGTGTGTGTGTCTGTCTGTCCCTCCAACATCGCTTGACAACCGATGCTGGTGTGTTTATGTCCCCGTAACTAGCGGTTCGGCAAAAAGAGACCGATAGAATAAGTACTAGGCTTACAAAGAATAAGTCCTGGAGTTGATTTGCTCGACTAAAGGCGGTGCTCCAGCATGGCCACAGTCAAATGACTGAAACAAGTAAAAGAGTAAGGAATATATTATTACAGTGTTGGAAAAAAAAAGAAAAGAAAAAAAGCATAAGTTTCTTAATCTGGCAACGACTGTCCCAAAGGTTGTTGAATTAAAGAGGTTCGACATGCACTCCTCCAGCTGGGGCTGCAATGGGCTCAACGCATTGGAACCAGTTGGGATCACATCACCCACAACACAACAAATCTCCACTTCGTCATCTCTTCTGGTCATTTATACTGTGTCCATCTCTATACCCCTTATTAATCACAAAACACCAATGTTTCCTCCCATACAACGTAATCCCTCTGGAAATCTATCCCAGGTCAATTTTCTTTCCCCTGCAGATGTCAATTTGCGACTCCTCAGAAGCCATATTCATAGCGACATCGTTCGGATTAGCTGGCACCAGTGTAAGGGAAATAATCCTAATTTAAATTATAGTTATTTCCCCTTAACAAGACCAATCCGTCAATTATATTTATGAAACTAAATTAAATAAGTTTCGATGCCAGATCTTCAATATAATGTGTAATGAATTTGTATTTTATTGCTGTTTTTCGATATTGCAAAGAAAGTGAATATATTCGTACAACTGACTGAATTAATTCAAGTATTTTTATCGAAACGAGGCAAATCATCTTTAATCCATTTAAAGTCGAAGATACACACACACACACAAAAAATCATTAATGTTTTTATAAAATATATTTTTTAGTTCATAAAAATGTATTAACGATTTATTTTCCCAAAAGCGAAAATATACTTTAATGATGTTCATTCTTATGCAATGAAGTATTTCCGTTGTCATTTTCATATCAATAAGAAAAGTTGGGTAAACAAATTATTGGCTTCATCTCTAAGAAGAATCAAAAGTTGAAGCTAATTAACTTAATGTTTTAAATACTTTAAGGCTCTTTAATAAGTTTCTGAGTTATCATACAACCTCGTTGTAATATACAATAACACCTGTAATATATTCTGCAGATAAAACAGTATAATTTATTTTGTTTTTCCGTGTTTTATTATACCACACATGCAATATCATTAAATTGAATCCAGTTGTTATCATTCTTCATTATATATTTCTATATTTTCTTTCAATTTTTATTGTTCCACGGGTTTGAAGTCTTACTGCTGCTAATTTGTTCTTTTTCTTTTTATAAATACTACTTTCAAGTTTTGTTAAATATTTTACCAAAGAGAAAAAAAATCGTAACCGTAACAGCGAAGGAAATTCTAACAAAAAAAGTTAGTTTTACAAATATATGACATTGTGTGAGCTCCAATATCAATTGGTTTATTTAAAACAAATATCTGTAATTCTTTTTTGGAACAATGGATCTCGAAGCTCATACTGCTATAAATAATAGCATGTAAATATTAGGTTGTAAAACTCTTTTGGATGACAAAAACTCCACGAGCCGCCTTCAACTTATTTTTTTATCTACAGAGGTCTTTTAGCTCAATATATTTAAAAAAATATTTATAGTTTTAGACGTGCTTCGAGATCCAGGATTATTTTCACGTTCTCTCAAACGTTTATGATATTATATATATATATATATATATATATATATAT
>NC_068996.1:51542736-51543617 GCF_001194135.2 Octopus bimaculoides | reverse complement strand
TGGTACTCCAGCATGGCCGCAGTCATATGACTGAAACAAATAAAAGAATAAAAGACTGTATACATACATACATATATACACACACACACACACACACACATATATATACATATATATATATATACACACACGCACGCATCTGCACATAAAAGGATATAAGTGTCTGTGTGTACGTGCACGCGTGTGTGCTAAGTTGCGGTTATTTTAATACGACAGCAGCTGAACGTTCGCTGATTCGGTGACTCAGTACAAAAGAAAAGAGTCAATAAGGAAAGAACTTAAGAGTACCGGTCCACTTGAATTTCACCAGACATACACACACACACACACACACACTGCACACTGTGTGTGTATATGTGTATATATATATATATATATGAGTGGCTGTGTAGTAAGTAGCTTGCTTTCCAGCAACATGGTTCTGGGTTCAGTCCCACTGCATGGCACCTTGGGCAAGTGTCTTCTACTATAGCCCTGGGCTGATCAAAGCTTTGTGAGTGGATTTGGTAGAAGAAATGTACTTGTGTGTCTGTGTTTGTCCCCCCCATCGCTTTGATAACCGATGTTGGTGTGTTTACGTCCCCATAACTTAGCTGTTTGGCAAGTAAAAGAACAAAAGAATATATATATATCTTCTATCTATTACTTGTTTCACTCATTAGACTGTGGCCATGCTGGACTTATTTTCTGTAAGCCTAGTACTTATTCTATCGGTTCTTTTGCTGAACAGCTAAGTTATGGGGACGTAAACACACCAGTATTGGCTGTCAAGTGATGGTGGGAGCACAAACATAGACACACAAACATATACACACACAAACACACATACACACACGCACACACAAACATGCATATGTATATATATATATATATATATATAT
>NC_068996.1:51541405-51542424 GCF_001194135.2 Octopus bimaculoides | reverse complement strand
ATATATATATATATATACATACATATTTATGCAATGGGTTTCTTTCAGTTTCTGTCTACCATATCCATTCGAAAGACATTGGTCAGCCTGAGGCTATAGTAGAAGACACTTGCCCAAGGTGCCACGCAGTGGGACTGATCCCGGAACCATGTGTTTGGGAAGCATGCTTCTTACCACACAGCTATGCCCTGTATATATAAACCATATATAGGGATGCTGCCAATATGCTGAAAGTTGGCAACGAGTATAGCGATGAATTCATTGTACAGATAGGAGTTCACCAACGATCAGTCCTCAACTCCCTCTTGTTTATCTTAGTCCTCCAGGCCATAACAGAGGAAGTCAAGACCAGCTACCCTTGGGTGCCCCTTTACACTGATGACCTTGTTCTTATTGCTGAACCACTACTTTTGGACCGAATAGTGGCTGGTGACATGAAATGGGTTCTCTATAAAAATGTCAAGTGCTGAAGAAAGTGGGTAGCAAAAGGAGAAACATGGGCACCCTAGGCTGAAGGTCTTCACCCACGTAAGGTGTTGTTATCTGTTTGGTGGGATATGAAAGGTTTAGTCCACTTTGAACTTTTAAACTCAAACCCAACGATAACAATGGAGATCTACTGTGAACAGCTTAAAGAAAAATGACCATGTTTGGTTTGAAGACGAAATATGTTCTTCCATCAGGATAATGCTACATACAGTGAGGATGACATTCCAAAGGTTGGAACAGTTTGAATGGGAAACAATGCCCCAGCCACCATATTTGCAGGTCATTACCCCATCTGATTGTCACTTATTCTGCAACAATCTTCAAAACCATTTGGATGGAGAAAATATAAATTCTGTAGACAAGGTCAAAACAGTACTAGAGAAGTATTTTTCATCACGGACAAGTGAATTTTGGAAGAGGGGCCTTGCAGGTTCACCAGATAGATGGAAGAACATTGTAGAAAATGAAGGAGAGTATATTTTAGATTAAAAAAGAAGTTTATTTATCCTAATTTTGAAATTGCATTATCT
>NC_068996.1:51538800-51541142 GCF_001194135.2 Octopus bimaculoides | reverse complement strand
AAGAATCCATACAAATCAAAAGTTATAGTTAAAACATAAATCTCCTTTCTACCCCTTTCTTTGTAGTGTCTCACCACCAACACCCCATCTGGACAAAGGCATTATTGCCAACACATCATCTTAGCATGAAGCTTTTCAACCCTCAAGGATGTTCTTTGCTCATCCACCATCCATCAATTTTTGAACAATTACAAAGAAGAAAATTATCTTCAAATCTTTCCAACCATCAGAACCAATTTGACGCTCCCCAAACCACTTGATTAAGGATATTGTAATATTACAGAGTAGTATAAAAATATCTGAAGTGTGGGAAAGAAAAAAAAAGTATTTCAATGGAGAGCGTAGAATCAAGGGAAGTACATCACATACACACACATACACACACAGATGGACGGACTGATGGACACACGTACACACACATACATGCGCATGAACACACATACACACACACACACATAGATGGACAGACGGATGGACGTACACACACACATGCACATGTATGCACACATATGCATACACTCATGTACACACACATGCACACACATACACATATATGCTCACACACTCTCACACACACATGTACACACACACACACACACACAGATGGACGGACGGACGGACACACACACACACATGCACATGCGCATGCACACACAGACACACGCATGAACGCACACACACATACACACGTGTGCACACACAACACACACACACACATACATGCACACATATACATACTAATTTAAAGTCTTTTCTTACATTAAAATGTTTCTACAGTTTTTAGGCGGGAATAAGTACAATCTATGGAATCAAACCTAATGTGTATGTGTGTGTGTGTGCGTGTGTATTTGTGTGTGTGTGTGTGTATATATCTGTGTGTGTGCGCGCGTGCGTATGTGTTTGTGTGTTTGTGTTTGTGTGTGTGTGCATGTACTACTTTTTTTAGATGTTTCTTTAGACCTCAAAATCAATTCCTATAATACCCTTCCACAAGACTAACGAGCATTTTAGACATGTTAATAAGCACTCCTGTCACTCACCTATTAGATTTAAAAATTTAATTCCAAATATTAACCATGGAATCATTTGCCTTTCTTCTTCTAAAAAAATATTCGAAAAGGTTGCCCCATGTCATAATAAAACCCATAATAAGATAGCAGTTTTACGAATAAAATCTTTACTCACCTCCACCTCCCCTATCACCTGTTCATTAGAAAAGATCCTGGAAAGTTTTATGGTTTGTGCCCCCTTTCTCCCTTAATTTTTGAACAAATGTATATAGAAGATTCTTGCCCTTAATAGATAACCACTTTCCTAGAAGCATAGATACAATAAAATCTTTAACAGACACACAATGAGTTACCTTTTCTTGTCCTCCTAAAGTTATGTTCTATATTAATAAGGAAAAGATAACTCACACCTGCCCCAGATACACATGTAGACACAAAGCTAAATGTCCTCTAGGACAGAAGTGCAGTATATCTTCCATTGCTTATGAGGCACAGGTTTCAATGAATTGCGACAATGGTCACTCTTTTATTCTTTTATATGTTTCAGTCCAATGACTGTGGCCATGCTGGAGCACCGCCATTGCGATCATCTTTCCACTCTCTGCCTTTATTGGAGCGGCTTTTGGTGAAGGATGGAGTTTGATGTTACTGCCCTGTTTTGAGTTTTCTGCCTAGATATTGACTCATCCAGGATCTCGGTGAGCCAGAAGTCAAGTTCATGTTTGATATCCACTCCATGGAGGTTCCTCAGATGTTTCAGCAGACAGTTAAACAGCTGTGGACCCTTGAAACCCAAGCTATTGCAGTACATCGTCCTTGCCTGAGATGAAGCAGTCGGCACAGTGACGTCCTGTTCGTGGTCTTGTATAGCTCTTTATTCTAAAGTTTGGTACCAGTCCTTCCAGTATCTATATATATCACTGCATACCTCTCCCGCCTTCGTTCCATTGATGCAATTTTCTTTGTGTAATGTCATTGGACTGCTTCAAGCTCTGCTTTCGTCCTTGTAGTATAAGGTGACCATAGCTGAGAGTAGTAGTCCAGTCGGCCGAGGATAAATGACTTCCATAGTGTCATCATAGTTTCTTGGTCCCTTGCCTGGAAGTTTTCTCAGAATCCAACCGGCCAGTCTTCTGGATACTGCTATCATTTTGTTGATATGTGTGTAAAATGAGGCATTGTTGCTCATTTCTATTCCAAGATCACGCACCGTATTTGATTCTGGGATCGTTACTCCACTTGGTCCAACGTACTGATGTTGTGATCCCTCAGCAGTGCTTAACTGGCAACGGAGGGCCTGGAATTTACTTGCATTAAATTGCATGTTGTTAT
>NC_068996.1:51531256-51533590 GCF_001194135.2 Octopus bimaculoides | reverse complement strand
CTCATTTCTACAGCTGAGTGAACTGGAACAACATGAAATAAAGTGTCTTGCTCAAGAACACAACACAGCTCGGTCTGGGATTCAAATTTATAACCTTACGATTGTAAGCTCGACACCCTAACCACTGAGCCTTGTGTCTTCACTTCTCTCTCTCTCTCTCTGTATATATATATATATATATATATATATGCACACACACATACATTACATACATACACACATACATACATGCAGCTCCTTTTCTGTTCTTTCATACTTTAGACCCATAGTTCTCTGCCAGGGTCCATATGACCTTTGGCAGTCCATATGACCTTTGGCAGTTCATATAACCTTTGGCAGTCCATATGACCCTTGGTGGTCCATATAAGATTTTGTTGGTAAAAGTTTATGTGCAATAAATTGGTTTTACAATAGGCAAATTATTAAAGTTTTTTTTTACATGATCCCTAATGATACTTAATCTTTAAAATATAAAGGAACTTTTAAAATATCAAATGGTCAAGGGGGTCCAGTGGGATCACAGGAGTCCATAGGGAAAAAATTGCTTGAAAACTACTGCTTCAATCTCTTATCTCCCAGTATAAAGCTGTCTCCATTTCTACTGTGGTCCTACTTAATCAAAAGGGGCTCTTTGTCTTGTGGCTTACATACATGGTAACCTCACTCATGCTGGTGCCATGAACAAAACAGAAAATCACTCAATATGCTCTGTAAAGTGGTTGGTATTCATCTGAAGAAACAGTATCAAATCTGATGTTAGGAGCATAGTGCTGTTCTCAAGACTTGTCGGATGCTTTCAAAAACCATCCAGTCTATAGCAACATAGAAGATAGCCATTAAAAGATAATAACAAGGATGATGATAATGAGAATGACCATGATGATGATAATGATGATGTTGCTGATGATGACGACAGCAACGGAAATGGTGATGATCATGACAATGACAACGACAATGATGATGAGAAAAATACCTTCACAACCTTCACTGTCGTAGATTCAACCCAAGATCTTAAAAACAATACTGCTATTTCATGTCTTCACATTACCTCTGCAGACAAGTGTGATTTGTGGTGAATAAAGCTATCTTCTTAAGAGTTTTACTCAAATGGCAATTCTCTTAGTGTCGGGACAAACTTTGTTGCTGTTTATCTGTGTAAATTTTCTATCATTTCCATGGCTTTCACTTTGAAATCTTGGCAGGACTTGAAATTAGCACAACGAAATATTATGAATTAACATAAACCCCAAAGGAGAATAAGCTTCTGTAATCTTCTTTTTACTACTGATACATAAATATTGTACATGTTACGTTATAACACATTTCCTATAAATGAACATTCAGAGAACCCACTTCAAATACTGGCAGTTTTCTTTTCATATTGATTTAGTATATGTACGTCTATCAGCCATGTTTAAGTTGTAGTGTGCATTTCCCATGGCTAAAATACAATCCTGTATATACTGTGTGTGCATGTGTGTGTGTGTGTGTGTGTGTGTGAGAGAGAGAGGGAGAGAGTGTGAATGCATGTATGTATGCTTGTCTATATGTGAATGGACATTATATACAAACACTCATATGTATATAAATATATGTTTGGTGTGTGTATGTAAACAAGAAACTATTCACATATATATGTATATATATATGTGTGTGTGTGTGTGTGTATATATACACATATACATACATATATACATTGTGTGTATATATATATATATATATATATATATATATATAGTTGGAATTTACAAAAAAAAGACAAAGCAAAAGATGAAGACGGGTGTATAAACAACATAAGAATACATATATATACATATATATGTATGTATATATATATATATATATATATATATATATATATATATATATATATATATATATATATATATATATATATATATATATACACATATACATACACACACACACATATATAATTATTATTATTATTATTATTATTATTATTCTTATTATTATTATTTTTAAATCTCTCAAAGAGAGACATTCAATAACAGTTCTTTAAAGTAAAGGCTATATGCCAACATAATGTGGCTGTGTGTGACTTTGAAAACTATATGTTCGAATGGTAAATTCAGCAACGCCATCTGGCCAAAGCAACTGCTCTGTGTTGATAAGGGGAAATAACCCAGAAACTAGTCCAAAGATGTTGTTTTGTGGTAAAGGGAGTGCTGAATTCCCTGTTCGAAAATATAAGGGCACAGATAGTGTGTTGTATAGCCAGCTTGAAACAATGTTTCTTGGGGCTAAAACAATAGTAGCAGTGTCCATTTCAGGACAGCCACATTATGTTGGCAAATAGCCTTTATTTTATAT
>NC_068996.1:51528544-51531222 GCF_001194135.2 Octopus bimaculoides | reverse complement strand
TATATATATATATATATATATGGTAATTTTCTAGTTACAACAGGCGGGAACGTCATTAACAAATAAACAATGTCATCGTACATAGAAGTTAATTAAAAAAAGAGTTTACTTCACAGTCACATGACTCTGGCTTCTATCTCACTGTGTGTCACATTGGGCAAGTGTCTTTTATTATAGGTTTGGACTGACCAAATCCTTTTTGAGTGGATTTGACATGTGAAATTGTTGTATGGTGCTCAGGTGCACTACTAATAAAAAGAAAAAGAGGGAAACAAAGGTGGGGGTTATTAGGTGTAGATATGGTGAATTTCACAGAGCATAGAAGTTTTGAAGGATGTTCAACAGCTAACAACCAATGCAGGTAGTTTATTCCATGCCTCAGCAATTCTGAGCGTGAATAAATGTTTGGTAAATGGAAAATGAAAGAAGCCCGTCGTATATATATATATATATACATATGTGTGTGTGTGTTTGTCTCCCACCACCAATTCACAACAGGTGTTCATGTGTTTACATCCCCGTAACATCGGTTCGGCAAAAGAACACTGATAGAGTAAATAAGTGTAGGACAAAAGACCCCTAGGACAAAAATCCATGGACAAAAGCCCCATAGTTAAAGTGTGAAAGTAGACAAAAGCCCCTCGGACAAAAACCTCATAGTTAAAGTATAAATGTGGAGTAAAGCCCCTTGGATAAAAACTCCATAGTTAAAGTATGAAAGGGGACAAAAACCCCTTGAACAAAAGCCCCATAGTTAAAGTGTAAATTTGGACAAAAGCCCCTCGAACAAAAACCCCACAGTAAATTTTTCGGTTGTTTTTTGTCTTTTTCACTCTCTACTTGTTCCAGTCATTAGACTTTGCATAAGTCCCTGAGCAGGCTTTGCCAAGATTTTGGCAAAATTTGATGCAGATTCTCTGCTCATCTTTCTCTGTCATGGTCAATGAGATGATCACATGCTACATACTTTCCTTCCAAGCACTATTGTAAACATACATATGTACATATATATATATATATATGTATATATATCTATATCTATATATATCATCATCATTTGAAATCTGTTTTCCATGCTGGCATGGGTTTCACAGGAGCTGCTCAGCTGGAAAGTTGCCAGGCTCCATTGTTTGTTTTGGCATGTTTTTTACAGCTGGATGCCCTTCCTAATACCAACCACCTTACAGAATGTACTAGGTGCTTTTTACATGGCACCAGCGCTGGAGCTTTTTATGAGTCACCAGTATGGGTGCTTTTTATGTGGCACCAGCACCCATGAGCCAACAAGATTAGGAATGCTCAGCTGAAGAGCGATGCAGGGGACATTATCAATTATTTGCAGGGCCCAATTGCAGTTTGAAAGATTTTCAGTGGGATAGCATGTAACACCAATTGGTATATCATTATTCTCCCTTTTCCTCTTTCTTTTTCTTTTTCTTTATTTTTCCGTTCGGATGAAGTTCCACTATTTAAGTTGGTATAATTATTTACAGTGATAATTACTATTATTGTAATAATTAAGTCTGATTATGCCCAAAATAGCGTGAACTGAAACAGCTGTCAGATGAGATATTGTCTCTTTTTGTAATCAATAAATAATAATTGATGTTTATCAATTATCAATTTTATCCCCATTTTCTGTTTTCCTTAAATATAACTTCGGTTTATTCCTTTCCTTACTTATCATTTATGAGCATTGATACTAATCCTCATAATCACATATACATAAGATACCAGTAATTCATTGGATACAAATATCCCTTAGATGGTTTTTATAACCTCTAATTGAACTCACCTTTATATATACAGACAAAATAAGTTTACTTGGAAATGGATGTGTAGCATTCAATCAAATAATAATATGGGAGCAACTGTCTTTGATGACTCATATTGTTGTTCAATGCTCAAAAGAAAGAGTAGATAGACAGCTGACAACTGATGAAGGGTCGTTCTTTATGTTGTTTGTCCTGTTTTCCATTTGATTCTCTCATTGTTTGCATATTGTATTTCATGTTGTTTACTGTTGGTGATGTCCTGTACCCATATATGCATATGTATATAATCAAATAAACATTTTTAGTTTTAAATAGTCTAGCTTTAACTATTACACCGGTTAAATATGTACTAATATTATCTTTATTATTATTTTAACCTTAAACTTCGTTCAAATTGTATTTAAAATGATAATAATTTATGTAAGCTGGTTTTCGTATATAATATACATGTTAGCATATATTATAATGAATATAGGGATGATTATGGAATATTTATTATTTTGATATTTTTAATAATTTTTCTATCTTTATAAAATAAGTATTTTATATAAATTCATTTGGTACTTATTGTTGGTTGATATATATATCTATTTATTATAATTATTATTCTATTTAAGACCTGGCAATTAGCTGTATTTTTGAATAGAATTTATTTTTGATAATTTTAATTGATTTTAATCGATTTAAATTTCCTTTCTATTTGGAAATTAGTTATGAAACACGTGTAGTCATTTTATTATCTTTATCTTATGATATTTACTTTGTATTATATCATACTCATTTATTGTGCTTTTACTTATTATTTTTCTATATGTGACAGTGGATTTTCATCGATGAGTTCTTTTCCCTAAAACTATATATTTATATATATATATATATATGTATGTATGTATATATATATGT
>NC_068996.1:51521189-51527588 GCF_001194135.2 Octopus bimaculoides | reverse complement strand
ACATATGCATATATATATATTCTTTGAAATTTAAAAGAGAGAGAATGAAGCATGAGAAGATCAAAAGAAGGTTTAGAAAGAACGAACCTGTGGAAAATGAGGGAGTGTTGCTTCTTATGTGTGTGATTTGTGGGAGGAAATGTTTGAGTCATGCAGGCCTGGTCAGCCACCAGAGATCTCACAGGAATGAATCCTTGTAAATTGTGATCTGGCTATTGTTGACAACAGAACATGTGTGCAATATGTGGAAAGGTGTGCCTTTCAGTTGAAGGATTGAAAAGGCATGTCAAAAGAATTTATACTATGGTACCTGTTCCCTCTGCCAGCCAGCACAGTTGTGCATTATGCAATAGAATGGGCAAATCTTTGGCCAGACTCAAGAGTCATACAAGGGCCTCACATTGCATCATCAGGACTCATTTCAATGATTCTTTCTAGCAATGGTTTTGCTCGTATATGAGAAAGAAGCTACTATATATATATATATATATATATATATATATATATATATATATATATGTACATACAAAGGCATCCAGTCCTCACTGTAAAGTGGTTGGCATTTGGAAGGGCACCCAGCTCTAAAAACCATGCCAAAACTAACTTTGTCTGTGTTAGTGCTATTCTGCAGAGTGGTTGGTGTCAGAAAGGGCATCCAGCTGTAAAATCCCTGCCAAAACAGACACAGGAACCTTGGGTAGATTTTCTACCTGGCTGGCTCCTGTCAACCATTCTATCCATGCATGCATGGAAGAGGGATGTTAAACGATGATGATGATGATGATGACATATATATATATAATAATAATACAAATAATATGTGAGTATATGCATATATACGTAGATGTATATACATACCTACATCTACATGTATATATGGATGCATATCTGGGTATAGGACGTCACAAAAAACGTGAACAAAATGAAAAACAGAATATAAACAGAGCACAGAAAACAAACAGGCCACATAGAGAACATTTTCTTCATCAGCTGCCCCTATTCTAAACTAAGCATTTCGAAGAGTTAGGGCAGGACGCATTGTTAGAATGGCTCTTCCCACGGAAACAAATTAAATTAAATTTGTAATGCGGAGGAATATAGTGGTGAACAGAAAACAAAACAGGAAAACGAAACAGTGAAAATAAACAAGAAAGGCTGTTAAGCCAGATGGGAGAATATATATATATATATACTGAACGCTGTGATGTGACGAACTTGATATATATATATATATATATATATATATATATATGTAGTCTCACACAAATGTACACATGCATATATATGTGTGTCTAGGATCATTTCCTTGATGCTGCAATCCATGCTGTTTTTCTTCAATGACTATATATATGCTTAGCCAGGGCTGTGACATTGTGTCTCTCCTTGATATTAAGGGAGGATTTACAGACGTTAAATCTGGTCCTGAATTGATATTCAATCATGCCTACAAGCTTCCACACATTTTACTACCTGCTGGGGTTCTTTGGCATCACCAGTGCCTCATATACAACAGTCCCTGTCTTGCAGTGACTATTACGGACACATGGAGTGTTGCCACTGCATGACCATCCTGCTTATGTTTCAAGTGTGCTCCTACCTACTAATATTTACTTTAGACTAGGTGCAAAGCTATAGGCACAGGAGTGGCTGTGTGGTAAGTAGCTTGCTTACAAACCACATGGTTCCAGGTTTCATTCCCACTGTGTGGCACCTTGGGTAAGTGTCTTCTACTATAGCCTTGGGCTGACCAAAGCCTTGTGAGTACCTTTGGTAGACGGAAAATGAAAGAAGCCCGTCATATATGTATATATATATATATATATATATATATATATATATATATATATATATATATATATATATATTTGTGTGTCTGTGTTTGTTCCCTCCCCAGCATCGCTTGACAACTGATGCTGGTGTGTTTATGTCCCTGTAACTTAGTGGTTCGGCAGAAAAAAAGAGACCAATAGAATAAGTACTAGGCTTACAAAGAATAAGTCCTGGGGTCGATTTGCTCGACTAAAGGCGGTGCTCCAGCATGGCCACAGTCAAATGACTGAAACAAGCAAAAGAGTAAAAGAATAAAGAGCTAAAGAAAACTCTTAAAGTGTGTTTATTAAACAAAATTTATGGAACCTATTTGTATGGGGAGACACATGGCTTGGTGGTTAGGGTGTTGGACTCATGATCATAAGATTGTGGTTTCAATACCTGGACCAAACAAGGCATTGTGTTCTTGAACAAAACACTTTATTTCACATTGCTCCAGTCAACTAAGCTGGCAAAAATGAGCAATCTTGGAATTGACTGGCATCCCATCCAGGGAGGAATATATATGCCAGAGAAACCAGGAAACCAGCCCTTTGTTCCTTACAGAGCAATATGGACTAACCATTTGTATAGGGAAAGTGCTTATCCACTAAAGTAAGGAAGGTCCTAACCTCACAAGTTTTTATGTTTAGGTAGAAGGTGGGTGTGAACCACAACACTCTTCTTTAGTATTTTCTCTTGGTGGGGTTAAGGTTTGGCATGTGACTAACACTATCCTTAAATCTGCTGGCAGCCAGAGCCACATAATAGTTTGGCACAGCAATGTCAAAAACCTCTTCAGAAGAAGACAGGGGTGGAGATTCTTCTGTTGACTCCCTTTACCAAGTTTTTTAATGCTCTGGTTAGATGGCAGGAAGCTGTGTTAAAGTACATCAGCTTCTTATTTAGTTTCTTAGAGGACCATTGGCACCGGATTCCAAGTCCCAAGGACACATCGATTTCCTTGATATTGACTGTGAACGACATTCAGTTATTACAATCACATGATGTCAAAACAAAGAAACACACACACACACACACACACACACAAACACACACGCAAACACACACACACACAAAACAAAGAAACACACATACACACGCATAACATACATACATACATACATTCATACATATATTCATACATACATACATACAATCATACATACATGCATAAATACATACATGTACACACACATCCATCCATCCATCCATACAATCATACATACATACATACATAAATACATACATCCATACATACATATATACATACACATATACATTCATACATACATACATTCATATACACATCCATCCATCCATACATGCATGCATACATACATACATACATACATAAATACATAAATACATACATACACACACACACATACATACATACGTACATACACATGCACAATATACATACATACATACATACATATATGTTATGTATGCAGGGAAAAATCCAAGCTTTGTCCTTTTGAAGCATATCTGCTTATTCCAGTATTACAATCCAGAGTAAAGTTGTTGTTGTCGTTGTCTTGATGTGAAGTACATATTAGATATTCTGGAAATGTTGTTTGCGGAGTTATTATGTAAGAAAAGAAGAATCTCGAAAGTTTTTGGCAGATTTTCTGTCTGAAGAATTTTTAATAGGAAATTTCTTACATGTTTATCCAAAATGTAGAACCTAGTAATTCCTATTAGCAACTGAAACATGTGTAATGGTGAATAAATAATACCCACTAAACTTTTCCAACTTCCTGGTTTGATATACAGGCTACTCTTTACTTGTTTCAGTCATTTGATTGTGGCCATGCTGGAGCACCGCCTTTAGTTGAGAAAATCGATCCAAGACTTATTCTTTGTAAGCCTAGTACTCTTTCTATTGGTTCCTTTTGCCGAACCGCTAAGTTACGGGGACATAAACACACCAGTATCAGTTGTCAAGCAATGTTGGTGAACAAGCACAGACACATAAACATACACACACACATATATATGTATACATACATGATGGGCTTCTTTCAGTTTCCATCTACCAAATCCACTCACAAGGCTTTGGTCGGCCCGAGGCTATAGTAAATGACACTTGCCCAAGGTGTCATGCAGTGGGACTGAACCTGGAACCATGTGGTTGGTAAACAAGCTACTTACCACACAGCCACTAGGGTAGAGAAGACTGACGTTTTTGAAAAATTCACAAAAAGTCATTAATTTTGGCAGCAAACAAATTTTATTGACATCGAAGTGTTTGTATTGAATTAGCATTCATCAAAGTCAAGTGTGGAAAACAACATCCATCAGGTGGCATCTGTTTCCGTTTCTGAAGGTGTTCTTGGAAGTTGGCCTCAAGCATTGCTTTGTCAATTTGGGTGAGTTCCATGTGAATAGCTTCTTTTAAATCATCCAGTGTATGGGGCTTATGCACATACATGTATGTGCCTTGAAGTTTCCCCGCAAGAAATAATCACATTAACTAAATGAAGTTATCATTTGCCTCCAAAATTGCTTCCATCTGACATGTGAAGTTAAGCCACTGTGCATAGTCCCATGGTTTCAACTGTTGCCCAGTGATCAATTTGTATGGGTCGAAATGCGGGTCTTCATGCAAAATATGCCTTATCCATGCCGAGTTTAGTGGAATGCCTTCATGCAGAGTGAGTCAGACTCCATATCATAGCTTGCCCGACACGTTCCACGTTTTCTGGGATCCATACCATTCGTGGCACCCCCACCAGTCTCCTATTTCCTGTTCATTAGTGTACCTTGTGTATGAAGTGCATTCACCTAACGTAAGATTGTGTTATGGGTGGGAACAGCCTGATTTCGATGAATGTTGAAGTGGCACCGAAATTCACACTGAACTTCTATGACAGACATGTTATTCTTCATGTAATTGTTGTAAGCTAACTCACAATGCTCTCTCTCTCTCTATATATATATATCTATCTATCTATCTATCTATATATCTATATATGTATATACATACACATATATATACATATATACCCACAAGCTCATACACACACACAGGTATGGCTGTGAGGTAAGAATTTTCGTTTACAACCACAAAGTATTTTTCTATGTATGTATGTATGTATGTATGTATGTATGTATGTATGCATGCGTGCATGTGTGCATATATGTATGTATATATGTATGTGCAGATTTGTATGTTTCATGTATGTATTCTCATGCATATAGCTGCATATCGAGACATGCTCATATATATTTAAATGATAAACTTCCGGAAAGTTTTACAGATTTTTACAGTTCCAGTGATAGACTGGGATCCGTAGTCTTCGAATTAGCTTTCTCCTTTCTGGTTTGGAGAAACCTAATTTCTCAAGGCTGGTATTTAAGCAGTGTGTTACATATCCCAGGGCCTCAATAATTACAGGTATAAACCTGAACTTGTAATTTGGATAGAGTAACTGCAAATTTCTCAATAGTTCATCGTATGTATGTATGTATGCATGTATGTGTGTGTGTATGTATGTATGTATGTATGTGTGTATGTATGTATGTATGTGTATGTATGTGTGTGTATGTATGTATGTATTATATATGTATGGGTGTGTGTATGTGTGTGTATGTATATGTTTGTATGTATGTATGTGTGTGTCTGTATGTATGTATCTCTCTCTCTTTCAATCCCTCTTTCACTTGCACTCTCGTTTTCTCTCTCTCTCTCTCTCTATATATATGTATATGTATATATATGTGTGTGGATGTGTGTGCGTGCATGTGTGTGTATGTATATGTGTATATGTGTGTATATATGTACGTGTGTATGTATCTGTATGTATGCAAGTATGTATCTCCCTCTCTCTCTCTTTCACCTTCTTTCTCTTTCTCTCTCTCTCTCTCTCTCTCTATATATATATATATATGAATATATATATATATATATGAATATATATGTGTGTGCGCGCGTGCGAGTGGGTGCGTGTGTGTGTGTACATATGTAGGCAAGAGGTACGCTGGTTTGTGTATTATATAACTGATGTTTCAGGCTGGGTTTTAGTTACTTTATAATTTACTTAACATTCTCGACTCACGTTTTTTTTCAGTCTCTCTCTCTTTCCTTTTTCTCTTTTTGTTTACATCATACACACGCATAAACATACACATAAACACACACAAGCACAAAGGCTTTTGCTTGTGTTTGATTTTATTTTCCTGTTGGAGCTTATTGAGATTAGTGTAACAATGGCACTATGTAGGTGAGGCCAACGTCCTGGTTTGCTTTACTCAATATATGTATGTATATATGTATGTGTGTATGTATGTATATATGTATGTGTGTATGTATGTATGTATGTATGTATGTATGTATGTATGTGTGTGTATGTGTGGGTGTATGTATGTATGTGTGTATGTGTGCATATATATATATACATATATATATATAGAGAGAGAGTGCAAGAGAAAGAGGGAGAGAAAGAGAGATACATATATACACACATAGATACACAGATAAAAACACACACCCATTCCCACACACATACATACATGCGTACATACACATACACACATACATACATATGTACATCTATACACACATACACACTTGCATGCATACAC
>NC_068996.1:51519958-51520907 GCF_001194135.2 Octopus bimaculoides | reverse complement strand
ATATATATACGTGTGTGTATGTATCTATTTATAAGTTATATATTTACATGTGAATGCACACTTGCATAAATGTTTATTTTATCTTTGGGTCAATGTTCTATTCTGTAACATTGAAAAGAAACGAGAAATGACAGCTTATTTACGTCTCCAGGATATTAGGTTAATTTTGTGATCAGAGGTTAAAAACTTTGAATAGATTTGCAATGTGGAAGGCCGCAGGTCTGAAGAAATTATTAACATGTACATTTGTTTTTTGGATGTTCTTTATGCACACACACCCACAAACTCATAGACATGCACAGACACACGTACACACACACATATGTATACAGGGTGTTTGGGCTAAATTTGATGATTTTTTTTGTTTTTTTATGTTTCCTTTTCATTTCAGGAACTGCTCTGATGTATGATTGAGCAGTCAACAGTGTTGGAGACCATAAAGATAAGACTGTAGTTGAGAAAATGTTATTTGATATGGAGAGCTGGAAGCCATCTGAATATTGGAAAAGATTTCATAATGATTCATGCTGGATATCAAATTGCCAATGCTGTGGTTGCTGCTCAATGCTTTCTGAACACTGTAAAGACTGTAAGACATGACATAGGCAGCTGCAACTGAGACTACAAAGTTGTGGCCTGCAAGAAGGGATACAACAGACATTCTGGCTGTGTTTGCAGGGTGGAATTCCTCCAACAGCTGATGAACAGGGCCTTGTTCTCATTTCAGATGGCTATGTAAAGCTGCTGGAGACTGTGGTCAATCCCTGGCTGGAGAAGGCTGGTGATGGGAGGCCATATGTGTGGCAGCAGGATTCATCAGCTCCTTGCCATACCTCTGAAAAGAGTCAGAAACGATTGTAGAGAATTTTTATGACTTCACCAACCCAAATTTCTGGCCTTTTAACACACACACACATACACACACACACACACACACACACACACATAT
>NC_068996.1:51514574-51517338 GCF_001194135.2 Octopus bimaculoides | reverse complement strand
TAGTCTATTGACTGTTTTTTTACTCTCGCTAGACCACTGGTGGTAAATAAAATTTCTAAAATTTTTTTTGCTACCCTATAATTTATTAATATATATATATATATATATATATAAATATATATATATATATATATGTGTGTGTGTGTGTGTGGAGGCACAATAGCCCAGTGATTAGGGCAGTGGACTCACGGTTGGAAGATCACGGTTTCACTTCCCACACCTAAAGCTCCTCGAGGCTCCGGCACGGGGTGGTGGCAACCACTGTTGTACTCTTTCACCCCAACTTTCTCTCACTCTTTCTTCCTGTTTCTTGAGTAAAGCTGTGATGGATTGCCGTCCCGTCCAGCTGGGGTGGGGGAACACATATGCCATAGAAACTGGGAAACCGGGCCATGAGCCTGGCTAGGCTGTAAAATGGCGCATAAATAAATAAATAAATAAATAAATAAATAAATAAATATATATATATATATATAAACCATTATTATCATCACCATCAACATTTAACACCCCATCACTTTACCCATGCTGACATAGGTTGGATGATTCAATATGAACAGGCAAACCAGAGGGCTGCCTCAAGTTCCAGTGACTCTATGGTAGCATAGATCAGGATGCGTATACACACGCACACTTTCACTTCTATATGCAGTTACACAGGGGATGCATACACACACGCATGTGTGTATATATAAGAATATATGTATGTATAAGAATGTGTGTGTATATAATATGTATCTACTCATACATATACACACACACTTGCAATCAGTTTGGAAACAAATGATCTACAATAGATGCAGAGCATTTAAAGCTCGAAGAATTGAACAATCTATCTTGAAACGAGCACTCCGTAGACAGGATTTAACTAGAATTGTAGACCCTTTTCTGTTTAAAATATTTGTAAGATCTGCAGTAGTGTTTGTTTGTCAAGAGCAGGACTTGCTAGTCGTATAAGATCTCATGACATTTTTTATTAATTGAAGAGAAGGCCTTCTTCTCTAAAGAAGTGGCAATCGTCATCATCATATATATATATATATATATATATATATATATCATCATCATCGTTTAACGTCCGCTTTCCATGCTAGCATGGGTTGGATGATTTGACTAAGGACTGGTGAAACCAGATTGCTACACCAGGCTCCAATCTGATTTGGCAGAGTTTCTACAGCTGGATGCCCTTCCTAACGCCAACCACTCAGAGAGTGTAGTGGGTGCTTTTATGTGCCACCGACACGAAGGCCAGTCAGGCGGTACTGGCAACGGTCACGCTCAAAATGATGTATTTTATGTGCCACCTGCACAGGAGCCAGTCTAGTGGCATTGAATTAACATATAGTTATAATATATATTATTCATATATGTTATGTTGTGCGTGCATGTTTGTGTGTTGTAGACTGGTATTAGTAGGCATCAGGATGTTGGTTAAAAGTTGTTTTAAATAGGAAAGGAAAAAAAAAAAAAAAAACCTCACAAGAAGCAAAGTGGGTTGATATACACAATGGGTTTAATTTATATTGTGTTGATTTGATTATTTATAAACTGTGAAGTATGTGAGTTACTGTGTTGTCAGGGTCAGGCATTGAATCTTATGACAAATTTTGCAGCAAAATGAAAACTTCTGGGGAAAATATTCTGTGTATTGATGAAGTATTGTAAAACTCCTATAATAATGAAAGCAAAATTCTGTCTGTCCATCCGGGACCCCTGTATCTCAGCCTACATTTGCTCTACATAGACATATTATACCTTTTTGAAATCAGGATGATCCTCGGATGAAAAATCTGCCCTTCATTTGGTTGTTGAACATCCAGTATTGGGATCCGATTTAAAAAGCATTTGGGTTGCTATTTTTAGCAGGTAAAGCTTGGCTGATTCATGCCATCTTGGTTGGCATTTGTTGGAAGACATCAAAGATCAAGGGGAGATAAATGACATTCACATTGTTAATTTTATGCTGACATAAGAACTTTGGGACAAATTAACCAACAGTTAAAATTCAACTTGGGACTGGAACAATAGAATGATTGCATTACAGAATTAATTCTCATCTGTCCTTAACCTCTGATCAAATACCAGCAGGGCAATATAGTCATTATAGACGTATTGTAGTCATGCTATTTAACTCTCTTTTGTTTTGGGCTGCAGGCCCAGTTAGCCTTCGACAGGAGCTGGCTTAAAGGCCTGCTCAGAGTGTAGCTTTTAAGTTAGTGCTTAATAAATGTGTGGTCTAGCGGCTTAGGATGTTGCATTCATTATTGTGAGATCATTGTCTCGATTCCCAGACTAGCTGTGTGTTGTGTTATTGTGAAAACACTTCATTTCATATTGCACCAGTCCACTCAGCTGCAAATGGGCCACCGTTTTGATGGATTGGCATGGAAGGATTGAAATGGTGACTCAGAAATATTACCCAATTGGAGGTCTTGCAGATCATATTTTGTATTCTGCAATCAAAAGGATGATCAATCTGTACTGTGAATCCCAATAGGTTGGGATTGGTTGTTCAACCATATCAAATGTTGATTAATTGATTGAATACATACATTTTTTCCATCAAAATCAAGATGAAAATTAAGGATATAGGTGCAGGAGTGGCTGTGTGGTAAGTAGCTTGCTTACCAACCATATGGGTCTGGGTTCAGTCCCACTGCGTGACACCTTGGGCAAGTGTCTTCTACTATAGCCTCGGGCCAACCAAAGCCTTGGGAGTGGATTTGGTAGACGGAGACTGAAAGAAGCTCGTTGTATATATATA
>NC_068996.1:51512438-51514449 GCF_001194135.2 Octopus bimaculoides | reverse complement strand
CCAAAGCCTTGTGAGTGGATTTGGTAGACGGAAACTGAAAGAAGCCTGTCGTATATATGTGTGTGTGTGTGTGTGTGTGTGTATATGTTTGTGTGTCTGTGTTTGTCCCCTCAACATCGCTTGACAACTGATGCTGGTGTGTTTACGTCCCCGCAACTTAGCGGTTCAGCAAAAGAGACCGATAGAATAAGTACTAGGCTTACAAAGAATAAGTCCTGGGGTCGATCTATTTCGACTAAAGGTGGTGCTCCAGCATGGTCACAGTCAAATGACTGAAACAAGTAAAAGACTAAAAGAGTATGTTGGTGTGTTCACAGCACAGTGTTTGTAAAATATAAGATAAAGGGTTCCCAAAGTTGACATGCATGTTATACGTTGTAGCATATTATCCTTGGTAATACATTAATGTATTTCTTAAGGTGGTGAGCTGGCAGAATTGTTAGCACATCAGTCAACAATGCTTAGTGGTATTTCGTCCAACTTCTCATTCTGAGTTCAAATTCCACCAAGGTTGACTTTACCTTTCATCCTTTCTTGGGTCGATAAAATAAGTACCAACTTGCTCTCTCCCTGATATTACTGGCCTTGTGCCAAAATTTGTAATGAATATATTGATGTATTTTTTATGAGCTTTTATAGCAGTTTCAGGTGTTCGTTTTTATTCAGTCAGCTAAATAAGAAGAGGACATCGTACCTTTGGCTTTTGAAGGCCATCTAGAGCGAGAGATAAGTATATATCTGGGAGAGAGAGAGATAAATATGTCTTTTATCTTTCGCTTGTTTCAGTCATTAAACTGTGACCATGCTGGGGCACCACCTTGAAGAAATTTTAGCTAGACAAATCGACCCCAGTGCTTCTTTTTTTAGCCTGGTAATCAGTCTATCAGTTTCTATTGCTGAATGGCTAAGCTATGGGGATGTAAACAAACCAACATTGGCTGTCAAGTGGTGGTGGGGGACAAACACAGATACACACACATGCACACATACACTAACATGTGATGGGCTTCTTTTAGTTTCCATCTATCAAATCCACTCGCAAAGCTTTGGTTGGCTGGAGGCTATAGTAGAAGACATTTACCCAAGGTGCCATGAAGTGGGACTGAACCTGGAACCATGTAATTGTAAAGCAAGCTTCTTACCACACAACTATGCTCGTACTGATATCTGGAAAGAGATAAAGTTCCTAAAATAAATTTTTTGATCAGTTCAGATATGTTTGCAACATTTTTGACTTGCAAAAAAGCCATTTTTACTTGAGTGTGCTTCAAAGAAAAATTCTTGCTTTAGGCAAAAAAGTGTTTTAATACCAACAGTAATTTTGGAGCCCCCTGCTCCTCATGGACTAATGTATGTATTTTGTGCCCCTTTTGCTCTATTTGGTCTTCCAAAATGACTAGAACCTTTGACTTACTTATAAGAAATCAGGAGGAGTTTTCTATTGACTACATCACTCTGAAATGACTTTGGCATTTTACACCTTTTGCATTAAGCAAGAATTTGTTTCCAAAGCAAAGTGCTGTGAAAATAGCCATTTAATGGCCAAATATGTCCCAAATATATTCTAACTGAAAGAAAAGTTTGTTTCTCTTTCACACCATTGCTTTTTGTGTGGCAACCATGTACACTGATTAAATGTTGAATTAGAATTTTGTGGTTTGATGGAAATTTGGCTGTTGTTTCTAACTGATCAAACAGCAGCATGGTAGCCCATATTTATTTATTAAATGCTTCTTCTAGAGAGCCTTTAATAGTTTCATTTAGTTTTATTTGCTGCAGATTCAGTAATTGGACTGAGAGTCAATAGCAGGGTAGTGGTTCAGGGCAGTGATTACATGTTCTGGAGGAATATAGTATTGGACAAGTCAAGAATAATTGGTAAGTACTGATAGGTTATTGTAGTGAACATTGGAGAATTTTGTATTGAGAGTAGGCATGCTTTCAATACAAAAGGAGGTCACATCATGAAGTTGTAGTTAATATCTATACATATATAATATATATATATATA
>NC_068996.1:51509017-51511252 GCF_001194135.2 Octopus bimaculoides | reverse complement strand
CTGACCAAGGTAGTCTGCCACTACGATTCCGTCTCTCTCTGTCCCTCTCTATACATTTCTGCTGACCATAGCTTTATCCGTCAGACTTATTCTTCTCACTCGACTGGCCCCATCTCAACGGGCAAACTGCTGTCTCCCAACCGCTCCGGCTGGCTGCTACAACCCAACTGCCTCGGCTAGCTGCTACCGTTCGACTGCCCCGCTGGCTACCAAAACTCCACTCGCCAAAATTTTCTGCTAACTGCTTTTGCCGCCAATTCTTGTTCTCCTATTCATCCCAAATACCATAGCTCATTGTGCTACCCTACCCCCTGCCAAAATGGGCCGGTCGGTACACTCCTATCCTGCCGTTTTCGAACTTTCACTGACCAAAAAGGGGCAGCTACGCTAAAAATAGCTGTGGTTGGCGACGAGACAAAGGAAATACCATTCTCCCCAACTAACCAGAGTACGGGTTCAAAACCCAGCCCGGGAGATAGGGATATAATACCAACTGTATTTTCGGTCGTCGCATCAATATGTATAGCTATGTTATATTTTGTTAAGAACGTAGTAGAGTACAGTATAAAGCTCATCCACCTTCAGATTCCACCCTGTGCCGTCCAGTAGTAGTATTATGCGTACTTCCAGGTTTGTATTTGGGCTTGGCTTCCGTCATGTGTGAATAGATAATTGAAAAAATTGGAGTCAACAAGAAAGAGTACGGCTGAACATTTATTTTCAATCACTACAATTGTTTCTATGCAACATAATTCTCCAGGCATGCAAATACTTGACTATGCAACTGTTTCCATGCATTATGAGATCTAGTTGTGTTTCCTCAGGTGATATGTAAATATTGTCTCTGTAAATTCAGGTTCTTGGCTTCAAGAACATCCTCTCTGTCTGTTGTGGCTTGGAGTTAGTAGTAGTCACTGAGCTTATCAGGGTGTTTTGAAAGGCCATTAGCAAACTGCTTTGAATGTGTAGATGTCATGGGATGGTGATTGTGGTGGCCATTTTAAAGGGATTGGCATATGACTTCTTTGTACTGTTGATTTGTTCTTCATGGTTGGTTACATGTATGACTGTCCTTAACTGAGCTTTAAGAATTGGCCCATACGTACATACATATACATGGTTGTTCACATATACATCCATCTACATACTAAGCTCAGGGACACACACACAGAGATTTGTATGCACTCTCACATACACATATGTAAATATATGTACATATATACATACGCACACATATAAATACACATATGTGCACACGCACGCATATGTGTATGTATGTATATATATATATATATATATATATATATATATATATATATATATATATATACTGAATAAACAACTCAATGGACGGATGACATCATCCATGGTCAGCCATGACCGACGGAGGCCTACGATGATATATATATATATATATACACATAGATACAGATATCCATGCACACTAAACATGCAGGCAGGAATGCATATGTACATATAGAAATACAACCAGACACACGCACACATGAATGGGGGGGGGGGAAGTGGAGAGGAAGAAAGTTCACTGAATTATTATAATTTTTCTACTGTTTTGTATCTGGAAAATGCAAATTTGGAGAGGTGACAACATCCTGGGATTTTCTCAGCATGCTCGTTTACCAAGTTCTTGTTACTTAACAAAATGTACAAGGCTTCCTCAAGGCACAGGTCATATATGCTGAATAATATATTATATGGGTGTGCATTTTTTATTATTGACCATTCTATTTCGTATTTTATTTTTCCTTCTTTAATCTCCATATTAGGTCCGCTAGTGATGTTGCATGTCATTGGCTTATCTTTCAGAATGAGGAAATATGGTTGCGGTAATGGACCTTGAATTGGTTTCTGAAGGCTCCTATGAGTGTATTTATGCAGTGGTTGTGCGTTTGTATATGATGCTTTTTGGCAACTTTGATTAAAATCAGTGGCTACTACTAACTCCAGGCCATGACAGACAGAGAGAGGATGCTCTTGTAGCCGAGAATTTGAACTTGTGTAGAAAAAATTTATATATCGCCTAGGAAACACAACTAGACCTCATAATGCAGGGAAACAGTTGCATAATCAAGTATCTGCATGCTTAGAGAACTATGTTGGATAGAAACAATTGTAGTGATTGAAAACAAATATCCAACCGTATTCCTTCTTGTTGACTCAAATTTTTTTCAATTATGTATACATATACACACACACACACACACACACACACACACA
>NC_068996.1:51503065-51506990 GCF_001194135.2 Octopus bimaculoides | reverse complement strand
AGGAGTTGAAAGGATTTGTATTAGAAAGAGGAAATTAGATTTTATTAGGGAGAAAATGTTTACTTCTGTAGTTTTATGGATTTTATTCATTATTAAGAAATTTTTGGAGTGAAAAAATGACACAGTGACCTAACAAATTGTATTTAGAATATTAATTGCAATTGTTTAATCCAAGAAATTTGGAATTGTGTAAATGTATGAATTTTAAACATACACACACACACAGAAAATCTGCCTTTTATAGTATAGATTCACCCCCATTGTGAAGGTGCATGGCTCAGTGGTTAGAGCATTAAGCTCACAATCCTGAGATAGTAAGTTTGATTCCCAGACTGGACTAAATGCAAACTTCAGCACCAAACCGTTAATTGTCAATTAACGAAGTTATCATTTGTGTTGATGATTTAACTTTAAAGTTGACTTTGGAAATCATTATTGGATTAATTAACTTCCATAATATTTAACTTCTGTTAGGAAGTTAACAGATTTTATAGTTTTGGCACATTTAAAAGGTGTTTTTAGGTTGTTTTAGTGCAAAAACTGATTTTTTTGATTTTTCTATTATAAAAATTAACATTAATAGTTTATCGATAACTTCCATTACATTTTTAAAGGATTAACTGATTGATGGTTATTGAAGTTAACTTTTTGGTTAGCCAATTAATGGTTAATGAAGTTAACTTTCCAATTAGCAGTGCCCACCTTTATTTCATGTTGCTCCAGTTCACTCAGCTGTAGAAATGAGTCGTGATGTCACTGGTGCCAAGCTGTATTGGAATTTGTCTTTCACTTGGATAACATCAGTGGCATAGTGTGGGGAGGCTGGTATGCATGGGCAACTGCTGGTCTTCCATAAAACAACCTCGCCTCTACCAACAGATGCTACTACAGCGACCTTACCTGGTGTATTTGGGTGGGGCGGTGCCACCGGGGTCGCCTGGAGGGGAAATTTCTTGGTGCAGTTCCATGGTCATTCATGACTGAAAGGAGATCTTTTACCCTCATCCTATTATATATGGATGGTATGTCCTGACACATATCCACTCTTCTTCTGTATCTTTCTGTTTAAGTCTTTCTTTCTCTTTCTTCTTTTCAAACTGGGATATCCTTGTATCTCTTCTACAGCACAACACCTTATGTCTCTACCTCTCTGTTACTTTTTTAACCTCTCATCAACTGACACAAAACTATCTCCCTCAATACTACTCCTCATAGCTGAGAGGACCTTGTTTTGCAAGTTCCTTTGGGATCCTGCCAGTGTTGGTGTCACACAAAAAATACCCAGTACACACTGTAATGTGGTTGGTATTAGGGATGGCATCCAGTCATAGAAATCATTCCAAAACAGACAATGGAGCTTGGTACAGTCCTCCAGCTCGCCTCGTCTTGTCAAACTGTCTGCCTGACCCAGCTTGGAAAACAGATGTAAAATGATGATGACGATGAGGAGGAGGATTAGATGTATTTGAATTTCATTCAAATACATTCTTGGTACAATTACTTGCTGATGCCCATTATGTCTTGATCCATTGACAGGAATGTGTATGTAACATTAGATGACCAGAACATGCATTTTATTTTATCAACATTACCAAGAAATTGGTGACCACCTTAGCATTGTCCAGAATTAGTAGCACTATCACTTCATCTACAGAAAATTTAAGGACATCTTCCTGGTACTTACAGTTTCATCTTCACTATACACTCAGGAAACTAGAAATTCACACTTAATTAAATCATTTAGCGTCTTCCTGAATGGTGTGATTTCCTAAGTTGGTGTGTTTCCTGCTTTGTATCATAAGTAATGCTATTTGCCTTTCCATAGTAATTTCTATAGTAGTCTGGTTTTTGGCACTCCATCGTTTACGACGACGAAGGTTCCAGTTGATATGATCAATGGAACAGACTGCTCAAGAAATTAATATGCAAGTGGCTGAGCACTCCACAGACATGTGTACTCTTAACACAGTTCTCAGTGAGATTCAGCATGACATAGATTGTGACAAGCCTGGCCCCTTTGTAACACAGAAACTACTCATTTTCGCCAGCTGACTGGACTGGAGTTTCATGAAATAGAGTGTCTTGCTCAAGGACATAATGCATCACCAGGAATCGAACTCACTGCCTTATGATCATGAGCTGAATACCATAACTGTTAAGTCACAAACATTCAATTTCTATCGTAAATAATAAACAAAATTAGAACTGGTAAAATGTTACCCTAACAGGACGCCTTACATGCTAAAAGGAGCAGTCAAAGCCCAAACCACGGTTCTGTATTCTTATTTCTTTATTGCCCACAAGGGGCTACACACAGAGGGGACAAACAAGGACAGACAAACGGATTAAATCGATTATATCGACCCCAGTGCGTAACTGGTACTTATTTAATCGACCCCGAAAGGATGAAAGGCAAAGTTGACCTTGGCGGAATTTGAACTCAGAACATAGCGGCAGACGAAATACCGCTAAGCATTTTGCCCAGCATGCTAAAGATTCGGCCAGCTCGCCGCATTCTGTATTCTTGTCACTTTACTATAAACACATTGCTTGCTCAGAAGTAGCTTTGACAAACCCAACTGTGAGGTGTGCAGTGCTGAATCAAAATAAAAAAACACACAATTCCATAACATGAGATAAAAAAAAAAAATTTCAAATTATAATTCATGACTATATTTATTTCTTTATTGCCCACAAGGAGCTAAACATAGAGGGGACAAACAAAGACAGACAAAGGGATAAAGTCGATTACATTGACTCCAGTGTGTAACTGGTACTTATTTAATCGATCCCGAAAGGATGAAAAGCAAAGCTGACCTTGGTGGAATTTGAATTCAGAATGTAACGATAAACGAAATACCGCTAAGCATTTCACCTGGCATGCTAACGATTGTGTCAGCTGGTCATCCTAATTCATGATTATGTTATTGGATGAGTTTATTGTATGTGGAAAGAGTCATTCTCTTTTAGAGCCTTATTAATTTAACACACACACCAGTTTGATTTCCACTCTTTTACTTGTTTATTTTTTCTAAAATTTTCATTGTACCTTGCAACCTCTTCAATAGTCATCAACTACTGAAGAAGTTGCAAAATGCAACAAAAAGTTTAGGAATAAAATAAATAAGCAAATGAGCAGAAATCGAACTGGTGTGTGTGTTAAATAATAAGGCATGAAAAGAGAATGGCTCTCCCTAGATACATTAAAATATACTTCAACACACAAATCCACATAAAGAATCTTGAAAACCAAATACAAAAGCAGAATTATTGGATGAGTTTGATATTCATGATGAATTTGCTAGTTTTGATGGGTATCCAACTGCATAACTAGCACACCTGGAATATACACCTTTACAACACTGATACTCAAAGATGTCAGTGGAAGCAAACACCAGCAGGCACCCTCTTTTACTCAGATTTCATCCAACCTATCTTATATCTCACTTGACAAGAATTCACAAGATGCATTCATACATACTTCCACATATGTATATAATATAAATAATATATAAATATATGCATATATCCATGCATATATGTACATACCTACATCTAAACGTATACATACATGCATACATGGGTACAAGACATCACAAAAAAAACGTTAAACACAATGAGAATGAAAACAGGAAACAAACTTTTATATATATATATATCGTTTAACGTCCGCTTTCCATGCTAGCATGGGTATATATTTGTCTTATAAAATTAGTGTACATTTATACACAAAAGAGGCGACCCTAACAGGACACCTTACATGCTAAAAGTAGCAGTCAAAGCACAAACCACTGTTAAGAGTAATTTTGAAGATGTCCTGTTTAGGGTCACCTCTTTTGTGTATGAATGTACACTAATTTTATATGAAAAATATGTTGTATATTGACTATTTTATGCATGCAAGCCACATTTCTCTATCCTATAT
>NC_068996.1:51500125-51502829 GCF_001194135.2 Octopus bimaculoides | reverse complement strand
TATATATATATATAAAATATATATATATATGTGTGTGTATTTAAACATTGAATGGTTATGAAGGTCCATTTGAATAAAATAGGAACCAAAGAGGTTCCATAGGCAACAAATAATTGAGAAACACTGGTTTACAAGTTAGCTTTATAAGAATGTGGTTTTGAGTTTGGATAAGTATCATGTACTCTAGGCTTGGGCTGACTAATGCCAGATGAGCAGGATTGGTAGATGGAAACTCTATCGTCTCTTTTTCACACACACACAGACACACACAGACACACACACACAGACAGACAGACACACACACACACACACACGCACACACACCACACACACACACACACACACACATGTATATATGAAAACCAAAATAGGAATCTATACAAGGAGTTGAACATAACTATAAAGAAAATATATGCATCATCTGTGCTTAGAAGTGGTAACGTATAAGTATGTAACTGTATAAATGAATGCATACATACATGGGTGTTTACATATGTATATGTATACATATATCATCATCATCATCATCTTCGTCGTTTAACGTCCGCTTTCTATGCTAGCATGGGTTGGACGATTTGACTGAGGACTGGTGAACCAGATGGCTACACCAGGCTCCAATCTGATTTGGCAGAGTTTCTACGGCTGGATGCCCTTCCTAATGCCAACCACTCCAAGAGTGTAGTGGGTGCTTTTACATGTCATATATATAGAATATATATATATATATACTCTTTACTTGTTTCAGTCATTTGTCTGTGGCCATGCTGGAGCACTGCCTTTAGTTGAGCAAATCGACTAGTATTTATTCTATCGGTCTTTTTTGCCGAACCGCTAAGGTTGTCCTTGGTCTGCGAGGACTCCCAAGAAGGTCAAAGTGATTGGAGCAAGAATTTGAAGGAATCCTCTGAGGAAGAAAAAAATTATAGCTAGAGAGATGGAAATTTCACCCAGATTGATGGCTAAGTTAATCAGGTAAGATCTAGAGATGTGTGCATATCATCAACGTACAGGATGCATGTTAACTCCTTCATTGGAAGTGATCAGAGTGACAAGATCCAAACAGCATCTTCTCTGGTATGCAGGCAGTGTTCATAGAAACACCCTTTTCATGGATGAGAAAATTTTCACAGTAGAAGAAAGCTACAACCGTCAAAATGATAGGGTGCATACCCACTGCTCTAAGGAAACTTTTAAGGTCATTCACAAAATTCAAAGAGGCCATCATCCTGCCTCAGTCATGGTTTGGTGGGGTGTGTCTTATGAAGGGGGCGATTGAGCCTCGTTTATGTGAAAAAGAGGTGAAAACCACGGCTCATATGTACATCACTGATGTCATAAGGGGTAAAGTCAAGAGCTTTAACAAATCCTTGTTCAATGGCACTCAGCCCCAGTGTACAAAGCTAAGGTTACTCAAGAATGGCCGCCACAGAATGTTCCTTACTTCATCAGGGCAGTGGAATGGTCCTCCCGATTATAAATTATGGTTAGAGTTGGAGGGGGTGGCTTGTGGTAAGCCACATAAAAATATGGATTCTTTTAAGTGTGCTTTTGTTCCTGCAAAAACCAATTTTCCAATTAATATTATGTGTATTGTGATAGATAAATGGCCTGAGCATTTGAAGCATTGTATCAAGAACAGAGGGAGGAAGGGTCATTTTGAATAAATTTTGCAAATTTATTTTTTTGTTCAGTTCACAAATAAATGTTCAAAGTTTCATTTGAATGCGATCGTTAATTATCCTGTATTTCAAGTTTTTCTTTGTAGCAGTATTTTTGGCTATACTAGGTACACACACACACACACACACACACACACACAATCATACACACACACACGCACACGCACACATGCACGCACGCATGCACGCACATATGCATACACACATGCACACACACGCACACACACATGCACACACACACGCATGCACACACACATGCACACAAACATGAGTGCACACACACACACACACACGAACACACACAAACACACACACACACACGAACACACACGCACGCACACACACACTCGCACACATATGCGTGCACGCACACACACACACATGTAAACACACACATGCACACACGCGCACACACATGCACACACACATGAACATACATGCACACACACACATACACCCCCACCGCCCCTCCACACACATGTGCCCCATGTTGGAGTTACTACTTTGAAGAATTTTCAGTTGCATGATTCGACCCCCAATCCTTATTCATTTTATTTTCTAAGCAGGGTACTTATTCTATTGGTCTTTTTTTGCTGAACCACTAAGTTAAGGGGGAACATACACATACCAGCACTGGTTGCCAAGCAACTAGATGTGTGTTTGTGTGTGTGTGTGTGTGTATGGTGGTGGAGGGCAGTTGACAGACAGACGCAAAGACATACAGAGCTATGAGTATGTTGCACTTTATGGCAGAAAATGTTGTATGCTAATGAAGATCATAATTGTTTATTTCTTGGCCATCTTCTTATCTCAATTTCTTACACATACCTACACACACACATATCTATATGCACACCTGTAAATACATATCTATACACACACACAGACACACACACACACACACACACATGCACACACACACACACACATCACATGTATGTATGGTAGGCTTCTTTCAGTTTTTGTCTACCAAATCAACTTACAAGTCTTTGGGTTGACCCAGGGGAGGAGATGAAAAAATACTC
>NC_068996.1:51499060-51499551 GCF_001194135.2 Octopus bimaculoides | reverse complement strand
TATATATATATATATTGCTTGCACACCAATGCCTGGGGATAACATGGGTAACGGATATTGTTAGTACATACAGATATTTTTTCCTTTATTTGTTTATTATAACCGCTAACTCTGCTTACACTATATATGTGTGTGTGTGTGTGTGTGTGCGTGCGCGCGCACATGTGTGTTTATATATATATATATATATAAACAACAATTGCAGCACATGATCTAAGACCAGGTCACTTGCTATGCAAGTACTATACAAGTTATATATATATCATCATCATCATCATCGTTTAACATCCGCTTTCCATGCTAGCATGGGTTGGACGATTTGACTGAGGACTGGTGAAACCGGATGGCAACACCAGGCTCCAGTCTGATTTGGCAGAGTTTCTACAGCTGGATGCCCTTCCTAACGCCAACCACTCAGAGAGTGTAGTGGGTGCTTTTACGTGTCACCCGCACGAAAACGGCCACGCTCGAAATGGTGTCTTTTATGTGCC
>NC_068996.1:51496336-51498427 GCF_001194135.2 Octopus bimaculoides | reverse complement strand
TATATACACATATATATAATACACATAAATATATACACATACATATATATATACATGTATAAATATATGCATATATCTATCTATCTATCTATCTATCTATCTATCTATCTATCGATCTGTCTGTCTATCCTTCTATACATATGCATGTGTGTGTGTATATATAAGTAGACATTTGCATATATTGTTATTAAATCTTTGTAGTATTTACTCCTTGAAAAGAGCTTACACCTCCGGAGGAATGCGATTCAATAAGTGAAACCAGCTAATTGATACAGAGATCAGGTGGAGATATAATTGACTGAAATCCCACTCCACCCACCCCCTTTAACGTACCGCTCCAGCTAGACCACAATCTAACACCTGATAGCAGCTAGAAGAATATATGCCATGAAATACATTTGATCTTCATCTAACCCAAAGTATTTTGCAAACTGTCACCAGATTGGAACGTGCAATTTTTGGGTTATTTTATTTATTTATTTTTTGTGTGTGGTTCAAACACTTTCTAGGTCAGTTTAGCTTTTCATCTGATTCAGGATCAATAAAATAAGTAGTGTAGCAAAGAAATAGGGAAGTGACTTTAGGATGTTGGCAGGGTATGGAGTTCACTGGATGCTTGAAATAGCAGTCTAATGACTCACAGTGTGTCAGTATGAATCCTGCCTCAATAATTTCTGGGCAATAACAACAACTCAACCAGGGGGAAGGATTTTGTCCCATAATTCATTTCTCCAGGATGCAACAAGCCTGCTGCTTCAAGATTCGTGCAAGCGAGTGTGTGCATGTGTGTGTGTGTGTGTTTATGTGCATGTGTGGGGGTGAGCGTGTGTGTGTGTATGTGAGTGTGTGCACATGTGTGTACTTTTTAAAATTTATTTTTGTTTTCTTAACCATGAAGCAGCAGGTTTGCATCCCAAACACATGACTTATGGGACAAAAATCTGGCCCTGGATGGGGGAGTCTTTCATTGCAGTACACACACTCATGCATGTGTACACACACTTGTGTATGTATGAATATGGAAGAATATATATATATATATATATATATATATATATATACACATATCTTTTATGAGTTTTAGAAATTAAATATCTTCCTTAATTTTTGGGAAAAATAATTAACTTGAAATATTTGCACTTATATAAAAAATTCATTAAAGGAATTAAAAAAAAAAAATCATCACTCTAAATTCCATGTATTAAATTATTCAATAATTTAATGATTTAATACAAATATACTTTACTAGGTCTGCTAAATCTTTGGTTGAAGATAATCATTAATATAATATAATATAATATAATATAATATAATATAATATAATAAATATACATATATACACAGTAATACCTCAGTATATAAGTTAATTTGTTCCGGGAGATGCCCATAAAGTGAAAACTAGTAAAGCAGAGCAATGATTTCTCATAGTAGCAATGTTATAAATTGTAATTCGTTCCCAGAAAAATATTTTACCAATAAAATTTATAATACTCATAAATAAATGGCAAAAAAGCAACAGTAGAATGTAAAGAATATTTTATGTAAAGTAAAAAGAATCTCAAGATCATTTAGAATAAAAAATATTATTATCGTTATAATAAAAAAATATTATTATTATTATTATTATTATTATTATAATCGTTTTCTAAATCACTTTTACTTGCACTAGATTTGCTTGCACAATCGCTTGTAGATGCGGTCACTGATTCACAAGTACTCCTAGATGGACTTGTAGATTTCTTTTTAAAAAACATATCTAAAGTTGTTTGCTTAGAAGAAGCTTTTTCTTCGTTCTCTATAAATTTCTTGGTAACACGCAGAAGCATTTGTTATGGTAGTAAAAAGTTTTGCACATCATTTAATATTTAGATCTTGTGCTTGAAAAATAAACTCGTAAATCCAGTGTTTTTTATAGTGGGTTCTCATAAAATGATGTATTACTACATACACACACACACACATACATATTCTGTCAATATATTTATATTAACAGAATTTTAAGGGTGCAAATGTATATTCATATATATGTATGTGTGTATGCGTGTGTGTGTGTATATATATATATATATATATATATATATATATATATAT
>NC_068996.1:51494081-51496326 GCF_001194135.2 Octopus bimaculoides | reverse complement strand
TCGATGAAAATCCACTGTCACATATATATATTTTACTCTGTAAAGCTCAATTTAATTTTAATTTTTTATAAATTGATTTTAATTGAGTTTTTACCTGTAATTTTGGATTTTGTCCCTAATATTATTATATAAATATATATATATATATATATATATATATACACACACACACATACATATATGTATATATTGTGTGTGTGAGTGTGTGTGAGTGTGTGTGTGTGTGTATACACACACAGACACACACACATACATCATCAATATCATCATTTTCATTTAAAGTCCACTTTTCTATATTTGCATTGGTTGAATTTGTTGAATCAGATTTTCTACTGCTGGAAGCTCTTCCTGTCACTAATCCTCAGCTGTTTCCAAGCTAAGTATTATTTATCTATGTTTTCTATGATTGTCTGGAAACGAATAACATCACTTGTATGACATTGATGGTTGCTTACAACCATGACATGATGTCAAGAAAAGGTACACACCACACACACACACCAAACACACACACCAAACACACACACCAAACACACACACCACACACACACACCACACACACACACCACACACACACACCACACACACATTTATATACATGCAGTTGAATTCAGAGAGTTACTACCTCTGCTAATAACAAATGGCCTCTCCCTCAGAGTGAAAGGCAGATTGTATGATGCCTGGGTACAAACAGCTATGCTACATGGCAGTGAGACATGGGATGTGACTACTGAGGATATGTGAAGGACTGACAGAAACAAAGCCATGATGCTTTGCTGGATGGGTAACGTCATTGTGTATATTACAACAGAGTGTAAGTGATTTGAAAGAAAAACTAGGTTTATGAAGCATCAGATGTAGCATGCAAGAGAGAAGACTGCACTGGTCATGTAATGCAGATGAATGAAGGCAGTTGCATCAAGAAGTGTCGATCTCTAATTGTGGAGGGAACATGGGACGAAGTGGTGAGAAAGGATCTACAGATATTGGGACTCACAGACGGAATGACAGGGGACCGAGACTCTTGGTGGATTGCTGTTCTTGAAAAGACATGCTAAGCTAAGTAAAATCATGGTTGCCCTTGCATACAAGCTTGTTCCCTGCAACCCTCTTCAGCTGAGTGATCCTAATCTTGTGGGCTCGTGGTGCTGGTGCCACATAAAAAGCACCCTTGCTAATGGTGATATAAAAGCACCCAGTGCACTCTATAAAGTGGTTCGTGTTAGGAAAGGCATCCTACCATAGAAACCATATCAAAACAGGCATGGAACCTGAATAGTCTTTCAGCCAGTCAGCTCCTGTCAAACCGTCAAACCCATGTCAGCATGGAAAAAGGACGTTAAATGATAATGATAATGATGAAGATGATGATGAAATATATGTAAATATAGAGAGAAGACAAAGACTGAAAATATTCAGGTGATGAACATTCATCTATAAATATACAGGTATTTATTTACTAACAAAGCAGACTTACACAGAATACAGACACAGAATTTAAGGGGAGAAGGTAAGATATTACAGGTCCTACAGATGCTTCTGGAGGCTTAGAATTACATCATAATGTTGGCAGATGTTCGCAATAAAGTTAAGGAGATGCAATCAGTAGTGGAAGCATATAAACATTGCAGTAGATTTGTTTAAATGCTTCCACTACTTGGTATACATACATATACACACACACACACACATATATACATATATATATATATATGTATATGTGTGGACATCACAAAATAAGGAATAGAATGACAGCTAACAACTGATGAAGGGTCATTTTTTTAATGTTACTTTTCTTATTTTCCATTTGTTTCTCTCATTCTTTGCGTACACTACATTATTTTTGTATTTCATGTTGCTTATGTTTTGTGATGTCCTGTACCCATATATACTTACCTATATACATATGTATGTAGATATGTGTGAGTATATATGCGTATATATATATTATTTGTATTATTATTTGATAGAATGCTACACATCCATTTCCAAGTAAGTTTTATCTTTATATATATATATATATATATATTGGGTTGGCAACCAAGTTCCCGCGGTTTTTTAAATTTTGGAATCTATTTTTTGCCAGAATTCTATTTTTGAATCATTTTGGAATCTATTTTGTTTTTTTTTCTAGTTAATTTTAGTTATTTTTTGTTTATTTTCAGATCATTAAAATGGAATGTCAAGTTAAGAAAAACTAGTATTTTCAACACCTTTTTGCTTTTAATCAAGGTTCTAAGGCTGC
>NC_068996.1:51488740-51493424 GCF_001194135.2 Octopus bimaculoides | reverse complement strand
CAACAAAAAATGGTGCCTGTACATCAATATGAAGCAGCGTAAGGAATGGCTTAGCTCTGGTAAACAAGCGACACCGCACATGAAACAAGATCTTTATCCGCGTAAAATGATGTTGTGCGTATGGTGGGACTGGGAAGGGATTATCTATTACGAATTGCTTGAATGGAACCAAACGGTCAACGTGGAACTCTATGTTCAACAGATGGAATGACTCAACATGGCTATTCAAGAGAAAAGACCTAACCAGCAGCATGGAGTTTTTCTGCTGCACAACAACGCCTACCCTCATATCGCCAATATGACAAAGGAAGCCATTCAAATGCATGGCTGGGAAGTGTTGCCACACGCACCGTACTCTCCTGATTTGGCACCAATGGATTTCCATCTCTTTCAATCTCTTTCAAATGCTATGTGTGGAGTTTCGTTCAATACTGATGCAGAATTGAGAGCTTGGTTGGATCAATTTTTCAACTCGAAATCAGGTGATTTCTACCAACAAGGTAGTGAAAATCTTGTTGAACCTTGGGAAGAAGTTGTAAACAAAAAGAATACATTATTGATTAATTAGTTGTTATTTTTTATTAAACCTTTTAAAAAATTTAAATTTTAAAAAATGGCGGGATCTTAGTTGCCAACCCAATATATATATATATATATATATATATATATATATATATATATAGTTATCGCCAAGCCAACATGGCAGTCCCAAAATTAGGACGAAAGCTGCCGTGAATTAGCTCCAAGAAGCCATCGCCTCTAGCTAGCTATGTGACACACGAAACCTGTGTCCTTTATAACCTTCGAACAGGGGAGGTCAGCAGTTATAACTCTATATATATATACATATATATATACACATATATATACACACATACACACATATACATATTCTTTTATTTGTTTCAGCAGTTTGACTGTCACCATGCAGGAGCACCACCTTTTAGTAGAAGAAATCAACCCCAAAACTTATTCTTTGGATGCCTAGTACTTATTCTAACAGTCTCTTTTACCGAACCGCTAATTTAAGGGTATGTAAACACACCAACATCGGTTGTCAAGTGATGTTGGCTGAACAAACACAGACACAAAGACACACACATAAATATATACATATGTGACAAGTTTTTTTCAGTTTCCATTTACCAAATCCACTCACAAGGCTTTGGTTGGCCCGAGGCTACAGTAGAAGACACTTGCCCAAAGTGCCACATAATGGAACTGAATCTGTAACCATGTGGTTGAGAAGCAAGCTTCACACAGACATGCCTTATATATATACTTGCATATATATGTGTGCATGTGTATTCATAAAATGAAATTAATTTATGTAAGATAAACAAATGTTATATATCCCAAACTGTGGTTTCATTAATCATTTTATCTGATCTGCCAATATACGTATGTTGGTTAGAATTCAAAATGATGTCAAAGGTTAACTGACTGAACAAGGAAAACTTTGGTTCAGGTCATGTAATCATTATTTAGCTGACATAATTGACATACGATTGACATTTATAAGCTCTATATAAAGTTATATATAACACTTTTATGCTTTTTACCATGATGTGTGTGTAGATTGTTTGAAATGGTGTACAGATTTTATATCAAGGTAAAGGAAGTAGTCATGATTTTTGATAATAATTTATTTAGCCCTTTCATCGCTTTTGAGAGATTCATCATGAATGCTATATTTATAGAAAATTCATACCTTTTATATATATATGTGGGTTGAAAAAATCTCAAGTTGAATTGGGAAGAGGATGTTTTTTGTTATTTTAAATCTATTTGTGTGTGTGTGTGTGTGTGTGTGTACATATGTGTGTAGATATATATATATTTGTGTATATATGTATGTGTGTGTAAGTATTTGCATGTGGTGAATTTTTTGAGGTTTTGTTAGAGAGGAAAAAGAAAGAAAGTGTGAAAGAAAGTATGAAGGAAAGAAAGAAAGAAAGTGGTCTTATTCTGAGATGGTTGAAATTACATTGTATTTTTGGTAAGCTGTCATGTTATCCTGTTGTTGAAAGGATTCTGTTTCTAGGATGATTGATATTTATGAGAGTTCAAAAAGTCAATTTTCTTTAAATCATCTTAATTTTGGTCAGTTGCCATGTTACCCAGTTGTAGAAAATAGATTCTATCAAATTGTTTTAGGTCTTTAAATTTGTATGTATGTATGTGTTTGTGTGTGAAAGAGGGTGTTTGTGTTGTGTGTTGGTTGCTTATGTGAATTTTTCCAATTATTTTAGTAAAAGTAATGTGAATGTTATTAACATTAATGTCCATTTGTAATATGATCTGGTTCATCTGAGACACTAATGTTTTTCATTAAAATTTCTCATGTGTTTATGAATATACTTTTTTCTTTTTATATGTTTAGCTAAGAATGTGGCTGTGTGGTAAGTAGCTTGCTTACCAACTACATAGTCCCAGGTTCAGTCCCACAGCGTGGCACCTTGGGAAAATGTCTTCTACTATAGCCTCGGCCCGACCAAAGCCTTGTGAGTAGATTTGGTAGACAGAAACTGAAAGAAGCCTGTCGTATATGTATATATATGTATATGTATATGTATATGTGTGTATATGTTTGTGTGTCTGTGTTAGTCCCCCCAACATCGCTTGACGACCAATGCTGGTGTGTTTACGTCCCCGCAACTTAGCAGTTCGGCAAAAGAGACCAAGAGAAATACTAAGCTTACAAAGAATAAGTCCTGGGGTCGATTTGCTCGACTAAAGGTGGTGCTCCAGCATGGCTGCAGTCAAATGACTGAAACAAGTAAAAGAGTAAAATGTAATTCCATTGGTTTCTGGTACTTTAGGTTTTCCCTTTCCTGTAGAAGGGAAAGATCTTGAATCTGTTGTTTCCATATTTTTTCCAGATGCTTATTCAGCAGGATCTTGCCTGATTCTATTTATCTGATATGTTGTCTGTGGATTCTTGCATGTTGGTAAAGGGAATTGCTGGTCTCACCAATATAATTCTCTTTACACATGGGGAAGATTATGCAACATATGAGATTCTGTGTCTTGCATTTCACATCTTGCATTTATTTGGAAGGAGAATCCATTTAAAAATTTTATATGGGAACCAGTGTCCAAATATTTGAAATTGTTATTGTCACTACACATCCTATACCTTTTGTTATATTTCAGGATGTTCATTGTTTATTTTTTTTTCCCTGCCTAATAAACACATGCACTTTATATTTGTTCTTCACTTTAGATTTATTATTATTTTTATTTCATTGTCCTCTGTCTGAAAATCTTTCTCCATACCACATGTCAAGGATGCTTTTTATGTGGCACCAACATTTACAAGCCAACAAGATTAGGATCACTCAGCTGAAGAGGGATGAAGGGGACAAGCCTGTATGCAAGGGCAACCATGACTTTACTTAGCTTGATGCCAGGAGCCTATTCTTGTTCTAGCAGCTATGCTTTTGGAACAACCCCCTCCCTCATTATTAAGTTGGTCACCTAAGTAAACAAAACTGTCAACTGCTTCTAGGGATCACCATTGACAATTAAGGAAGTCTATCTTTTGTACATTCTGCTGTTTAATGTACCAGTACATCTGCCACATATAAAGACTACTTTCTCTGTTAGTCATCCAGTGATACCACTGCACCTCTTGTGTGTCCATAGCTTGCACTGGATACACCTTAAGGAGACACCTTTTTCTATATATTGAGAAGGGCCATCTCTCTGAAGGTGATTTCTCTGTTTCCTTACTTATCAATACTTTGGTCTTTGCTACGTTAACTTTGATTCCAGACTTTGCTTCCATACCTGAAATTTCTTATATATCTAGCCCAAGCAGCTTTATTTGTTTATTTGTATCTTTATGTATGTATGTATGTATGTATGTATGTATGTATGTATGTATGTATGTATGTATGTATGTATGTATGTATGTATGTATGTATGTATGCATGCATGCATGTATATATGTATTTATGTATGTATGTATGTAAGTATGTATGTATGTATGTATGCATGTATGTATGTATGAATGTATGTATGTATGTATGCATGCATGTATATATGTATTTATGTATGTGTGCATATATGTATGTATGTACATCTGTATGTATATACATTTGTATGTATATGTGTGTGATTGTGTATGTATGTATGTATGTATGTATGTATGTGTATATATCTATGTGTGTGTCTTTGTGCTTGTGTTGTGTTCATTCTCCACCTCTGCTTGACAAGTAGTGTTGGTTTATTTACATCCCTGCAACTTTGTAGAACAGTAAAAAACCTAGACTGTAAAAAAAAATGTATTGAAGCATGGCTCCAGTCCAGTGTCTGAAAAAAGTAAATATATATATACATATACATATATATATCATCATCATCATCATCATCGTTTAACGTCTGCTTTCCATGCTAGCATGGGTTGGACGATTTGACTGAGGACTGGTGAACCAGATGGCTACACCAGGCTCCGGTCTGATTTGGCAGAGTTTCTACAGCTGGATACCCTTCCTAACACCAACCACTCCGAGTGTATAGTGGGTGCTTTTACATGCCACCGGCACGCTCAAAATGGTGTATTTTATGTGCCACCTGCACAGGAGCCAGTCCAGTGGCACTGGCAACGATTTCGCTCGAATGTCTTTACATGTGCCACCGGCACAAGTGCCAGGAAGGCGACGCTGGGCACAGGTGCCAT
>NC_068996.1:51486337-51488454 GCF_001194135.2 Octopus bimaculoides | reverse complement strand
TATATATATATATATATATATGTATGTGGTCTGATCAATAAGTATCTGGACTAGACTATTGCCATAGTAACGAAGTTAAAGCTCACAGAGTGAAGCTACTAGGTAAAAATTGACTGTGAACTCTGCTGTACATATACTCTAAGTTTTAACGTTCAACCTCACTTCTGCTGTTTACAGCAGTGCTTGGAAGGAAGGTGTGTGGTATGTGATTATTGCATTGACCATGACAGAGAAAGTTGCCATGGCAATACCTGCTCAGAGGCCTATGCAAAGTTGCAGAAAGTGTATGGAGAGGAGTATATGAGCTACATACAAGTGTATGAGTGGTTCAAACGTTTTCAAGGTGGCCCCAAAAATGTTGATATTGATGAATGATCTGGGAGACCTGCAACCATCAGAACTGAGAAAAACATTGCAGAAGTGTGTGCAGCTGTGAGGGGAAATCGTTGAATCACCATCTGTGAGTTATCAGAGGATGTGCAGATTAGTTACGGTTCAGTTCAGTCCATTATCACTGAAGATTCAGGTATGAGATTCGTGTCTGCCAAGTTTGTGCCAAAACTGCTTTCAGCTGACCAAAAAGACACTCGGGTTTCAGTTGCACAAGATCTCCTTGATTGTGTCGAGAATGATGAAAACTTTTTAAAAACTTTGTGTAGGTCTCTGAGCAGGTATCACCAAGCTTTTGGCAAAATTCGATGCAGATTCTCTGCTCAACTTCTTTTGTCATGGTCAATGCAATGATCACACGCTACACATGTTACTCCCAAGCATTGCTGTATACAGTGGAAGTGAGCTAGAATGTTAAAAACTTAGTGTGCATACACAGCAGAATTCAAGGTCAATCTGTGCCAAGCAGCTTTACTCTGTGGGCTTTAGCTTCATTACTATGGCAACAGTCTGGATAGTTACTGATCTGACCACATGTATATATATATAAAATCAAAATAAGCACAGTCTTCTAGTCTTAGATTTAGTAGTTGATAAAGAGATAAATGAATTAGAAATGAATTACAATCCCTTACAACACTATGACCCCAATAGACTTCATGCGATTCTTGGAAGTGTTGTCTGTTCTTAGCTACAATAGTGGCAACATGAATTTCTTCCATCTTCTTGTTCTGTAAAAATATTTGTGAAAAATTATATTGATGTGTCCTACTTGTTAAAATTCTATTTATTTATTTGTGCAGCTGAAGATGGCACTACATTTAAATTAACATAATGATTGCATTGTTCAATTAAATGGAGCCACCTGATACGGTAGTACTGGATTACTACTTGATATCCTGTTGCTTGTTTTGATTTTATTCATTTCAAGCTGTGCAGATAAACCCGGACTAACTTGGTGCTTCAACTTAAGTACCTAATTCAACTGAATCTCAATTATTTATATATATATTTACATACACACATATATGTATATCATCATCATCATCGTTGTCGTTTAATGTCCGTTTTCCATGCTGGCATGGGTTGGACAATTTGACTGAGTTCTGGAAAGCCAGGAGGCTGCACCAGGCTCCAATCTGATCTGATAAATCTGATGAAATAAGAATTTTATATGTATATAGATTACTCACACCACACACACACATATGCACATGTATAAATGTAATGTATATGTGTAATATACATTAAACTAAATAATGAAGGGTACTACTTGTGGCACCAGCATGCTAAAGATAGCAGTCAAAACGACTCGGGACCACAGTTTTCACATGTACACAAGGGCGAAATCCTAATTGATAATTTTGCCTTTACACATGCTAACCACTGATATTATTGTAAATCATTAACAGTAATGTCCTTATCTATCTATCTATCTATCTATCTATCTATCTATCTATCATATATCTGTCTATCTGTCTATCTGTCTATCTATCTATCTATCTATCTATCTATCTATCTATCTCTCTCTCTATCTATCTATCTATCTATCTATCTATCTCTCTATCTATCTATCTATCTATCTATCTATCTATCTATCATATATCTGTCTATCTATCTATCTATCTATCTATCTATCTATATACACACACATATATATATATAAACACATATACACTCACATGCACATGTTTGTGCATTTGCATATTTATGTGTGTATGCACACA
>NC_068996.1:51478183-51481158 GCF_001194135.2 Octopus bimaculoides | reverse complement strand
CTTTTGTTTTTTTTTCTGCTTTGTTTTAGACCCCCTCGAAAAGAAAAACTCTACATTTGTATTTTGTCCCCTCTGTGTTGAGCCCTGTGTGGCTAATAAAGAAACCTATCTATCTATCTATCTCTCTATCTATCTATCTATCTATCTATCTATCTATCTATCATATATCTGTCTATCTATCTATCTATCTATCTATCTATCTATATACACACACATATATATATATAAACACATATACACTCACATGCACATGTTTGTGCATTTGCATATTTATGTGTGTATGCACACATTTTCTCCATTTGCTGATGGGGTGGCATTATATTACAGCTACTATTATTGTTGTTGTTGTCATCATCATCATTATTATAATTGTTGTTGTTGTTGTTGTTGTTGTTGTTATTATTATTATTATTATTATTATTATTATTATTATTATTATTATTATTATTATCACCGTCGTTATTACCATTGTTATTGTTATTACAAATGTTATTTTACTTTCCAGACAGTCATGAGTCATCTCCACTACCACACCAAGTAGAGAAGAAGAAGAAGAAGAAGAAGAAGAAGAAGAAGAAGAAGAAGAAGAAGAAGAAGAAGAAGAAGAAGAAGAAGAAGAAGAAGAAGAAGAAGAAGAAGAAGAAGAAGAAGAAGAAGAAGAAGAAGAAATAACCTTGAGGTAGACACCATCCTAGCCTCTGAAATTGGAACAAGCTGTCACAGAGAGAAAGAGGGAGTTTTTTTCATTTTTTATGTGTTCTATAAAAGGCTATATATCTTTTTTTAGGCAGAAAAAGAAAAAAAAAATCTAGGTTCAGATAAATAAAGAATAACTTAAAAAAAAAAATTTGTAATAACAATATCAGAATCATGATAGTGTTGATGCTGACGCTGATGATAAATGACGATAATGATGATGATAATGATGATGATGATGATGATGATGGAGATGATGATGATGATGATGATGATGATGATGATGATGATGATGATGATGATGAAAATTATAATGATATGAATAATGCTGGTGATCATGATAATGTATTGTTTTGATTCTTATCTTCCTGTCATCTCTGATATTCTATTATAATAATTATGATAATTAATTCGTTTTATTGGCCACAAGGGCTAATATCAATTAAAGACATATAAGGACAGATAATGACGATAGTAAGAATAACAACTTCAACATCAACAACAACAACAACAGTAACAATAACATTATAATTTGTTAATAATAATGATAATAATAAGGGTTTCAAATTTTTGGCACAATGCCACCAATTTTGGGGGAGGGGGCTAAGTTGCTTGCATTGACCCCAGTGCATAACTGCTATTTATTTTATTGATCCGGAAAGGATGAAAGACAAAGCTGACCTTGGTGGAATTTGAACTCAGAACATGAAGATGGATGAAATGCTGCTAAGCATTTGGCCTCGCATGCTAATGATTCTGCCAGCTCACCACCTCAATAAAATAATAATAATAATAATAATAATAATAATAATAATAATAATAATAATTAAAATGATGATGATGATGATGATGATGATGATGATGATGATGATCATGGTGATGATAATAATAATAATAATAATATTAATAATAATAGGAGTGGCTGTGTGGTAAGTAGCTTGCTTACCAACCACATGGTCCCGGGTTCAGTCCCACTGCGTGGCACCTTGGGCAAGTGTCTTCTACTATAGCCTCGGGCCGACTAAAGCCTTGTAAGTGGATTTGGTAGACGGAAACTGAAAGAAGCCCATCGTATATATGTATATATATGTATGTGTGTATATGTTTGTGTTTGTGTGTCTATGTTTTGTCCCCCACCATCGCTTGACAACCAATGTTGGTGTGTTTACGTCCCCGTAACTTAGTGGTTCGGCAAAAGAGACCGATAGAATAAGTACTAGGCTTACAAAGAATAAGTCCTGGGGTCGATTTGTTCGACAAAAGGCGGTGTTCCAGCATGGCCACAGTCAAATGACTGAAACAAGTAAAAGAGTAAAAAAGTAAAATAATAATAATGATAATGAGTTCTTTTATTTTTTTAATTTGATATTTTTATTTTATAATCCTTCCAACATTAGGCACAGGGCATGGAATTTTGGCAAAGGGGTTTTGTTGAATTATATTGACCCTCAGTGCTTAACTGGTACTTATTTCATTGACCCCAAAAGGATGAAATTTGGCAGAATTTGAACTCGGAACGTAAAGATGGACAAATGAAAACTACAACAGTAAAAACAACAACAACAACAACAACAGCCATTGTACTCTGGTGATAGCATTTTCATCATCATCATTGTCGTTGTTATTGTCATCATCATCATCATCATCATCGTCGTCGTTGTCATCATCATCATCATCATCGTCATCGTCATCATCATCATCATCATCATCATCATCATCATCATTATCATTGTCATCCTGACCATCATTGTCATCATTCCTTTAATGCACCCTCATCCTACACCCTTATGTCAATAATAAAAGAAAATGTCATTATTATTAATATTATATATATATAATAATAATACAAATAATCAGCTTATTTATTATATATAGTAATTACTACGTCGACTCATCATCATTATCTTGCTCCTCCTCCACTCCCCTCCTCCACTCCCCTCCTCCACATGGTCATCATCATCATCAACAACATCATCATCATCACCACCACCATGCTTGGCTGTAATCTCTTAATAAACACTGTTGAACTTAAAAGATAAATGAAACAAGAAAAAATTTATAATTTATATGTTGTTGTTGTTGTTGTTGTTGATTCAGAGATTCACAGCCCTCATTATCTCTTCATGGAAAGCTCAATGATATTTTCATTTCAATAACACTCACCCATATGTGAATATATATATATATATATATATATATGGTTTAATTAGAGCTTGTTATTAACAATAACTCACATTAATACAGAAGGAAAATGTAGTGCTCGTTGTGAGCCATATTCA
>NC_068996.1:51472257-51477976 GCF_001194135.2 Octopus bimaculoides | reverse complement strand
ATATACATACACATATGCCATTGTCATCATCATCATTGTTTACATTTGCTTTCCATGCTGGCATGGGTTGGGCAGTATGGCTGAGGACTGGCAAGCCAGGAGGTTGCACCATATATATATATAATATATAATATATAATATATATATATATATATATATATATGGTTTAATTAGAGCTTGTTATTAACAATAACTCACATTAATACAGAAGGAAAATGTAGTGCTCGTTGTGAGCCATATTCAGAATAATAGTATTATGGAAGCAACACAGGCAAAGTCTAAAAGAACATAATTGAAATATACATCCAAAACTTATATAAATACAAATATATTCTCTATAAAATGGAAATAAAATTCCAAAATACACAAATATAAATAAATAGACAATATCGATGCAATGCACAAAACCCGATTGAATTTAAATAAAAACAATTACACATCCAGTGGAGCATACTAGCTTCATTTCTTTTGAGCCTACACATATCTTCAGCATTCACAGCCCATGTCTCACTGCCATGTAGCATGCCTGTTCGCACACAGGCATCATACGGTCTGCCTTTCACTCTGAGCAAGGGGCCCTACATACATACATACATGCACAGGATGTCCAGGCTAAATTTGACGATTTTCTAATGTCTCCTTTTTTGGTAGGAACAACTTGGTGTAATTGGTAGACAGTCAAATGCGTTGGAGATTAAAGCTTTAGCTGAGTAAAGTTAACTGGCATGGAGGACTGCAAACATCTGAATGCTAGGTACCAAAATGCTGACATCTTAACAGCTGCTCAATGCTCTGTGAACACTGTAATGGCTGTGAAATGTGACAAGGATCAGCAGGAAGGGACACAGCAGACATTTTAACTGCACCTGTATGTCGGAATTCATTCCTACATCTTTGAAGAGTGCCTCAGGCTCAATTCAGATGGTTATGTGAAGCTGCTAGAGACTGGTCAATCCCTGGCTGGAGAAGGTTGTTGCTGGAAAGCCATATGTGTGGCAGCAAGATTCAGCTCATTGCCATAGCCCAGAAAAGCATCAGAAGTAGTCATCAGAGAATTTTTTTACCACTTTACCAGACTCAATTCTGGCCACCCAGTTCTCCTGATGGATAAATTGATTTAAATTTATTTGACAATAATAAAAACATCCAAAGTAAAATAACAGTAGCCTGTCATTTTCAAATCGTTATCTTTTTGTTAAGATATGAAAATGAAACACAGCAGTTTCTTTGGATTGTAAGTGACCGAGATCACAGCATTCCCCTGAACGAGCTGCCAGTCCGTTGCAGGGTTACCAATTTACAGCAAAGCAAAGTAGAGCAATGTGAAATGAAGTGCTTTGCCCAAGAACACAACATGCTGCCCAGTACAGGAATTGAAACTATGATCTTACAATTGTGAGTGCAAAACCCCAATCATGAGGCCATGCACCTTTACTATCTTTTATAAGCTGTGTCTAGGGCTTAATCAAAGCCTGACTGATTTTCAACCTGCAAATTTTGATTAATTTTAATTTTTGCTGACATTAATCAATAAATTTGCTGAATAGCTTTTGAGTATGATTGGTTAGTTACTTCTGTATAGCTTTTGAGTATGATTGGTTAGTTACTTCTGTATAGCCTTTGAGTATGATTGGTTAGTTACTTCTGTATAGCCTTTGAGTATGATTGGTTAGTTACTTCTGTATAGCCTTTGAGTATGATTGGTTAGTTATTTCACGACATCATCACTTAATTCAAAAGAACCAGTTTATGTTTTGTTTATGAAAACACACTGAATTGAAAAAGAAAGTCTGGGATCAAATTGATGTAGCAATTTCTTGACATTAGTCGAATTAAGATGTAGAGCAAGTTCAACAGCAGAAGAAAAGTCAATTTGACAAGTTTCTTTCAGTTTCCATTTATCAAATCCACTTTGGTTGACCTGAGGTTGTAGTAGAAGACACTTTGTCAAGTTATCATGCACTGGTTGGGAGACATACTTCTCACCCACACAGCAATGCTTGTACCTATATATATGTATGTGTTTTCGTATACATGCATGTGTGTGTGTGTGTGTGCATGTGCACGTGTGTATGTATGTGTGCATGCATGCACACGTGTGCATGAGTGTGTGTGTATGTGTTGTATATGTGTGTGTGTGTGTGTGCATGCACATGTCTGTGTGTATGCATGTGTTGTGTGTGTGCATGTGTGTGCTTGTGTTGTGTGTGTGTGCGCGCGAGCATGTGCATGTGTTGTGTGTGTATGTGTGTGTGTGCGTATGTGTGTGTGAGAGTGTATAATGTTTCATATTTTTATATTTCCTTTTTAACTTTTTATTGCTGTAGATTTCCTAAATCCATATCCAACATTTCTAGTCTTTCATAATCTCATGATCAAGAATTGAACCGAATATATTTGAAGTCTGTGTTGATTCTTATATACTGGTAGAATTTGTGTAGCCTTTCCAACCAAAGATTTATTGGCTGTTAGAATTATGCCTCAGTAGTCACGTGTTTATTTGTTGGTTGTGGTGAAATTTTGGTTGCTAAGTATTTAAAAAAAAAATTGTCCATAGCAACATATTAATTTTTCAACGTGTGTTAATTTTGGCATTATATTGCAATATGAGTATGGTTTTCATAATTAGTGTTCTATTTTTGTGTGGGATTCTATAAACTATGTAAGTATTTTCCTGTAGTATTTTCCTATCTAATTCTGCTTTGTAGTGTAATGTGCAATACGCCATGTTGTAAATGCATAGTGAGCCTACATGAGAGTGTTGTATTGGTCTGTCCAATATATCAGCAGGATCCTGAAGTTTGCAACATTCAGTTTTACAGTCAAATTTATAGATCATGCCGAGCATCCGCAGCTTGTTCTTGGATCCACATGTTTCTGATATGTTATTGATAAGGAGGTATATCATTTTGATGTTTTTAAAGTATATTAATAGTTTAAATTTTGATGCATTTTGTGTTGTCAAATAGATGTAATAATGAACAGAAGATACATACACACGTATACATGCACACACATATAAATACATGCAAACCATCTGGAGCAAAGTATGGCTGAACTTGGGGTCTTGGGAGAGAATGCAAATCCTTAATTCATATGCTATGAATGTTTACAATATATGGGACCATAAACATCTGTGTGACCTTGTTTAGATTTAAAGGATGATATTTAAAACAAGATGCTTTCCTTCACAACCTTGCTATCAAGCAGGTGGCAGGTCAAAATTAACTTATGATTAAAAAGAGAAAGAGAACGTACGTATGTATGTACATACACACATGCTATGAAAAAGCACATTAAGACCCTTCTATCAGATATATAAAGTGGTTAAAAGAATACTGGTACTAATCTTACTACCAACTTAAGCACCTTTACTGCGAAACGAACTTTGACAGCAAGCATCTTATTTTAAGAGAATAATGACTTGCTCTTGTGACGTAAATCAATCTTCTCAAAACACTGAAAACTGTTTAAAACCTTCCAGAAGAGTGATTGAAAATAATGTAAACAAACTGCTGCCATCACTAAAATTTTCTGTCTCTCCAAATGTAGCTGAGTCAACAGAGACAACTGTAGAATATATTCAACTTAGAGATATCCTGGTTCATAGAAAACTTTTCTACTTTTTTGAAACTATTGTGAAGTAACACGGCCATTAACAAGATTAAGAAAAAATCCAGCAACTCTGATGTTGGACATTATTGATGATATCGCTGGAGAGCAAATGGAATCATGTGATGTTAATTACTGGAGTATTTATACCCTTGTATACACAGCTGTTATACCTCTTAAAGAACACCTAGGAGAAATCTGCAGTATACTTGGTAATAAAAGTACTAAGCTGAAACAACCTCATTGGAAAACAAAATTTGAAGAAAACATCAACAATCTACATCCCCATATTGAATGGTCAACAAACAATAGTAAAATGTAAGTCACATATTATAAGTAAATTAACAAAGCTGTCTGGTAACTCTTCACAACAAGCTCTTGAAGGTTCTGAGTGAAAATCTTCACCACCACAAATGAATTTTTGAATGGGCCTTTATAAATCATAAGTTTTCTTCTAATCTACAGAGTATACAGAGACAAGAGGAAGGGAGATATTACTGTTAAGAAAGCTCCCTCTCAAAAAGATCTTGAATCATTCTAGTTGAAAATCTGGAACAAAAAGAGGAATTTCAACTTCAATACATTGTGGCTAATTGCAGTCAAGAGAGAACACTGTGCCAACGTCAACAGTAAAACATACAATTGACTTGGAAATTTTCCTCATAGCTCTAGGCAAACTGCATTATGGGAAGGCACCTGGAAGGGACCTAATAGTTGGGTACTGGTATAAGAGGCCAACGTTTTATAGGAAACCACTAATAAGTATATTCAAAGGACCATGGAAGGTTGGATTGATATACCAAATTGGTTTGCTGTAGCATGAATGAATATCATAGCCAAGAACAAAACCATGGAGTTGCCTGAAAACTACAGGCCCATTGGTTGCCTAAACATTTTGTGCAAACTGCACACAAGCTGCCTCAACCAGTTCTTCAAGAATCATTGAGTCCAACAACATATTGTGACTGATGAGCAGGCTGGTGGAAAGAAGGGAGCGTGGGGATGTGCCAAGCAACTTCTGGTAAACAAAGCTGTATTGTCCCAGGTAAAAAAAAAAAAGTGAAAAAACATTGTAGGAGCTTTATAACAGTATAGTTTGATTATAGAAAGATATTTGACTCTATTCCCCACTCGTGATTGCTAAAGTGTCTCTATTTGGCAAAAGTTCCTGCTACCTTAATCACTGCCATTGAGAAGCTCACAAAGACCTGGGCTACAATCTTCACAGTTAGAGCAGAGAGTGGAATGATTGCCTCCAATGCCATAAATATTTCAAAGGGAACATTCCAGTGAGATAGCCTCCCTGTAATTCTGTTAGACCCATAATCATTCTTGTTACAAAAAACAAATGGCTTCATGCTAGGGTCCACAAATGCAAGAGATATTAATGTAACCCATAATTTCTTTGTTAATAACCTCAAGATTTAGTCTAAAAATGTTAACATGCCAAAAAAAAAAATAAATAAAATAAACAAAACAAAAATCAACTGGAATTAATAACAGCATTTTCAGGTGACATAGGAATGTAATTTGGCCAGAAGAAATGTTCTTATTTGATTGTTGAATGGAAAAAATCAGTCCCCCAGACACAAAACCCATGCATCAATGGTCTCACTATCTCTCCTGTACCACACAAATAATGCTACAAGTACCTTGGCATTGATGAAAATATATCATACCAAGGTACCGTGAATAAAGATAAGAGTAACTTAAAAATATTACCCAAGGCTAAGAAAACTATAAATCTGAGCTCTCCTCTTACAACAAGACAATATCCCACAATGCCTTTATAACCACAATAACAGCATGCCTCTTCATTTCTTGAGTAAGCTGAGGGTCTGCCATTATTATTTTCTAAAACAAAGATTATACAGAGTTAGCAAAAAATGCAGCAGTGACTCAAAAAAGGTATATCCTCAAATACCTTACACACCCTGTATATGTAGCTACACGTGTGTCATTGGTGATTTCTTCTTTTCCTTCTTTGGACTTTTCCCTTTCTCCTTCCCGATAAAGAGCTATGCTAGAAACTTTAAACTCTCTCCTTTCACCAAGCGTCAAGCTAATACACTTCTTGTGCACACCCTCACATTCGTTATTTTCCTTT
>NC_068996.1:51470493-51471171 GCF_001194135.2 Octopus bimaculoides | reverse complement strand
GTTAGAAATAGGACAGAAATGATGATGCAATCAAAACTAATATAAAATTTAAAACACATGGATTTGTTTCATGAAACAGATCCATGAAACAGATCCATGAAACAGATCCATGTGTTTTAGATTTTATATTAGTTTTGATTGCATCGTCATTTCTGTCCTATTTCTAACAAAGCTGTCCGATGAACGGACACATGAAACACTGAGTAACAGTTTTTTGTTATATTTCTGCTGCTTTTAAATAAAGTATATATATATATATACACACATACACACACACACATATATATATATATATATATAAAGCATCCAGTCTACAGTGTATAATGGTTGGTGTTAAGGAAGGGCATTCAGCTGTAAAAACCATGCCAAAACAGAAACAGAAGCCTTCTGCTTAGCCAGCTTCTGTCAAACTGTCTAACCCATGCCAGCATGCAAAGTAGATGTTAAATGATGCTACTGCTGGTTCTGCTGCTGCTGCTGCTGATATATATGTGTGGTTAGAAGCTTGTTTTTCAACCACATGGTTCTGAATTCAGTCTCACTGTGTAGCACCTAGGCCAAGTGTAATTTAATATAGCCCTGGCCCAACCAAAGCCTTATGAGTAGATTTCGTAGATGGAAACTGAAAGAAGCTTGTCGTGTATATATATATATATGTATATATATATATATATATAT
>NC_068996.1:51447170-51459670 GCF_001194135.2 Octopus bimaculoides | reverse complement strand
GTAATTATTGAGGCCCTGGGATATGTAACACACTTCCCAAGTACCAATCTTGAGAAATTAGGCTTCTCAAAACCAGAAAGGAGAAAGCTAATTGGAAGACTACAGATCCAGTCCATCACTAGAACTGTAAAAATCTGTAAAACTGTCCAGAAGTTTATCATTTTAATATATATGAGCATGTCTAGATATGCAAATATATGCATGAGAATACATACATAAAGCAAAACATACAAATCTGCACATATACATACATACAAACATACAAACATACATACATACATACATGCAAACATACATACATATATACACACACACATACCTACATATATACATACATACATACAAACCAAAATACCCTGTTGAATAATGACATACAAACACACACACACGTTTTTTATTATAATATCTTAACACAATAAAAATATATTTTGTAATGCTCCTAAAATTAAATTAACGTTTTCTTACATAGAGTAAACATGAGATTTCAAATGTGTTTAACTGACAGTTGAGTTCTTGACAACTTTAGCACCTCTTAGAATGCTCCAACAAGCTGAATTTTTAGAATATGGTTTTAACCAATCCACATGCAGCTTAAATGCCATGGTTTGCCAGGTGTACTGATATTCTGTAACTTGTTTATTATTAATCCACATCATTAACTGATTGTTATATTATTGCTGTTATTTCCATTCACAACAGGTTTGAACATTTTAATAAACTGTTTTTCTTTTATCTTTCTTCCAACCTCACTTGTGTCAGGTAGTTTGTGGAAAGAAAAAATTAGAAACATTTTCTGACTACATGTCTCTATATGTTCATTCAATGGAATTTGGCGAACATTGGTGTTCCGAATTTGTTGTTTGTGGACTCATGAGTGTTCCAATAATGCATTCCCTGTCTCACCTATATATAATGCTTTACAATTTGGGCATTTAATGCAGTAGATCAAATTTCTGCTTTTGCAGTTCATATCTGCATTTGCAAAAATCTGTCCATTTTTCACAAGAAGAACAGTTTATTAAAATGTTCAAACCTGTTACAGAATATAATAATATACTTATGATAATAAAAAAAACATGAAAACCAGACCATGTTGTAACTTTATTCAACTGATATATTATTCTATACACATTCACACAAATTCGAAACAGTCTTTTTTTCTCTTTTGATTAAGTTTTTACTTTCTTGCAGCTGCTGTCACTACTACTACTACTACTACTACTGCTGCTGCCGCTGCTGCTGCTGCTGCTATTGCTGCTGCTGCTCTCTCTTTTCTCTCCCCACGTGAATGGTGTTCGGCCAAGCCTGACCTTCCTTTCTTGGTTCAGCCATTGTCCATGCAACATCCATATTCTTCCCTCTGCCTGTGAAATCTTATATCCCTGCTGTAAGACTTTACATCCACACATGCCAGGTTAATTTAATTCATCCTTAGTCGAAAGACACCTGTTGTTATGTCTATGTCCTGTCATTTGTATTTGTGTAACTTTCTCCATTTTTTCCGCCCTTGTTTTCGTATACATTCACTGCTTTCTTCCAAGGAATCTAATGCTCTTAGCTTAGTTTTTCCTTGGGGCTGGCCAGATTGGAGCAATCTTGAGTATAACCAGCCGAAATTGCGAAGATAATCTGGAACTCGACTGAGGAAAGAAGACTCTGAATGATCCATCCTTGTTTTCTTTGCATCGTCTGTCTGGATGTTTTGTTGTCCCTTTTTTGTATCACCTGTCTGGATGTTTTGCGTTCTTGTCCCATTTTGTATATATATATATATATATATATATATATATATATATATATATATTTACATATATATACATGGGCTTCTTTCAGCTTATATCTACCAAATTCACTTAAAACGCTTTGGTTGCTCCAGGGCTATAGTAGAAGACACTTGGCCAAGATGTCATACAGTGGGATTGAATCTGGAACCATGTGACTAGGAATCAAACTTCTTACCACGCAGCCATTGTTATTTCTTGAAAGAAGAAATGGTCATATTTGCATCAGAGGTATAAATCAATGGTACTTTTGCCACCTGAACCTCTTTGATTCACTCTACGATTGATAACAGTCATGAACCACCAGGAATTTTAAATGAAAATTTCAAAGCAAATCAAAAGACTGAGTTTTAATAACAACAGCAGCAGCGGTGGTGGTGGTCGTGGCAGCGGTGGTCGTGGCAGTGGTGGTGGTAGTAGTAGTAGTAATAGTAGTAGTAGTAGCAGCAGTAGTAGTAGTGGTGGTGATGGTGGCACAGGTGGTGGTGTTTGTAGTGATGGTGATGGTAGTAGTAGCGTTAGTAGTAGTAGTAGTAGTAGTAGTAGTAGTAGTAGTAGTAGTAGTAGTAGTAGTAGTAGTAGTAGTAGTATAGTAGTAGTAGTGACAGCAGCAGCAAGAAAGTAAGTACAAACATAATCAAGAAAGAAAAAAAGATATGTAATAGGTGACAGAAGTCAGAAATAAAGAAAAGTTTCCACAAACTCAAGATCGACGACAACAACAACAACAACAACAACAACAGTGCCAGCTATAAAAAACTGACAAGAATAAACCAACAAATAAATCAGTAGAAATGGAATACAAATTCAATTTGTCTTTGTTTTTGTTTTGCTTTTTTCTTCTTCTTGCGCCTTAACCCCTTTCCCTGCCCCCACCCCACCTCATGTTGTCTCTGAGTTTTCCTCTCCATGTTACCTTACCATTTGTTCCATAACCTGACTCACTTTGGACTCACAATAGACTTTGTAGAGCAGACAACGAAGAGAATATTCTGTTGTTCTTGTTGCTGTCGAAGTTGATGCTGTTATTGTTACAGCAGTTGTTGTTGTTGTGTTTATTGTTATTGTTGTTGTTATCATCATCATCATCATCATTGTCTTTATTAAGGGTGGCAAGCTGACAGAATTGCTATGATATTGGGCAAAATGCTTAACAGCATTTCATCCATCTGCTGAGGTGGACTTTGCCTTTCATCTCTTTAGGGTCAATAAAATAAGTTGCTTTTTTAATTAAAAAAAGAATTTAAAATTAAAATTTTTTAAAAATAACGGTAATATTATTAATAATAATAATAATCCTTTCTACTATAGGCACAAAGCCTAAAGATTGTGGGGGAGGAGGGAGATAGTCGATTACATCAACCCCAGTACTCAAATGGTACCTAATTTATTGACCCAGAAAGGATAAAAGGCAAAGTTGACCTCAGTGAGATTTGAACTCAGAACATAACGATGAGTGAAATACAGCTATGCATTTTGCCTGGCATGCTAACGATTATATAATATAATCGTTAATATAATAATAATAATAATAATAATAATAATAATAATAATAAGAAGAAGAAGAAGAAGAATGAGAGTAAAAAAGAAATATGTATGATAATCAACATAACATGCCCCAGGGACAACAGGATCAATTTGAAAGAAGAAGAAGAAGAAGAAGAAAAAAAAAAACAAATAAACAACTGTGATGATTTGAAGTGGGAAATACGAAGGTTGTGGTCAATGAGGAGAGTAGATATGATACCAATAGTAATTGGTGCACTTGGAAGTATCAGCACTCAACTACTAACATGGCTGATAAAGATGGGTGCAAGTGTGAAGGTAGAACACCTACAAAAATCAGCATTGCTTGGAACTGCAAGAATTCTTTGCTGGGTCCTTGAAGCATAACCAGTGAAACAAGTGTCACCTTAGTCTGCTGACTATGGACAGATGACACATTTCATCATACCCAGCAAAATAAGCTGTGAGTTTTTATCAAATAATAATAATAATAATAATTATAATAATCATAATAATAATAATAATAATAATAATAATGATGATGATTTCATTTATTTGCCACAAGGGTGAAGGATGAGGGGGATGATACAAAGACAGACACAAGATGTGGGGGTTTACATATAATGAAATGATAAAAAAAAAGAAAAAAGTGGCAGGGAGGATGACAGAGATGTGGCCCTCCTCATGCAGGAAGGCCTTTTGTGATAATCGAGGAACCCCACTGTCCAAGATTCCTCTGAAACCCCAAGAACAAGTGCCCTCTCCAATTTCTTCTCTCAGACTCACAGGTCAACACTTAGAGAGGTACCATCCACTTTTGCCATTTTCGCAACTTTCACCCAGCTTTCAATAACCTTACTCAAGGACAGCACTTCCCTCTCCACTCTCATTTTCCTTTTCAAGTGAAACTTGAAGAATTCAGTGAGAGCTCTACCAAAGAGGAATGTATCTGTCCTCATGCCTTTCAGCCTTGTCCACCAAACAACTTCTTTTGCCACAGCCACCAGGCAAAGGAAAACTGCTTTGTGATGGGTACCTCACTGCCCTCCTTCAATCGGGCAGGCAAAGCAGTTTTCCTTTGCCTGCCCGATTGAAGGAGGGCAGTGAGGTACCCATCACTACAGACTAGGCTGATAGATGAATCCATCTCACACTTGACAGCAGCTGTTCAACATAACTCCACAGGTCAGCAATGCCAAGACATTGAGCGTGTAGAATGGTTTCATCACCCTGTGTGTACCTAATAATAATAATAATAATAATAATAAAAGAAATGGAAAAACTTTCAAAATACAAAGACCTGGAAATAGAGATAACTCGAATGTGGAATCTAAAAACAGAAACAATTCCTATCATAGTAGGTGCCTTAGGTATAATAAAAAAATATTCAGACAAATACATAACAAAAACACCAGGACTTACAAATATATATAACATACAGAAAATTGCACTACTGGGTACTGCACACATCCTACGCAAAACACTTTCAATACAGTAAACATAAGAGCACCACAGCAAACCACAGCACATACCCAAGGCGCACAGAGCTGCGCTTGGTAGTGAAGTGAAAGCACGTTATAAAAATAAAACTACTGAACAATAATAATAATAATAATAATAATAATAATAATAATAATAATAATAATAATGATAAGAAGAAGAAGAAGAAGAAACAACCTTGAGGTAGACACCATCCCAGCCTCTGAAATTGGAACAAGCTGTCACAGAGAGAAAGAGGGAGTTTTTCTTTTTTTTTATGTGTTCTATAAATGTGGATGAATAAGCATTATATGTGACAGGGAAATCTGAATGTTAAAGGGTTAATTTATCAATCTCAAAAAAATGAAAAGCAAAGTTAGTCTCAGCCTGGCATCTTTGTAATAACTATTTGTAATTTAACACAAGACCAGCAATTTTGGTGATGCCATAAACCCTGGTATATGACTGGTAATTTATTCTATTGACCTTGGAAGGGTGAAAGGCAAAGTTGACCTCGGCAGAATTTAAAGTTAGGGCATAAAATACCAGGCAAATACTTGGGGGCATTTATTTCAGTGCTCTAATGATTCTGTCAAACAACAACAACAACAACAACAACAGCAACAACAATAACAACAACAACAACAACAACAGCAGCAGCAGCAGCAACAGCAGCAGCAGCAACATCAACAACAACAACAGTCATAATAGTTCCAATTATATTCTAAATAATAATAATAATAATAATAATAATAATAATAATAATAATGATGATGATGATAATGATAATGATAATAATAATAATAATAATAATAATAATGATAATAATAATAACAATAATAACAACAACAACTACAACAGCAACAACAAACAATAGAAAAAAGAAAAAGACAAAATGAAAGACAATAAAAAGAAAGATAGGAAAAATTATTGTAAAGTTAGAATTGTGAAATCTGAAAATAATGAAAAAAAAAAACTTGATATGATAAACAAACACAAACAAATTATCCCCTCCCCCCATCCCCAAATAAACAATAACATTTAGAGATGATGACATAGAAATAACTTAGAGGTTGTTGTTGTTGTTGTTGTTGTTGTTGTTGGTGGTGGTGGTGGTGACAGAGAAGTAAGGAGAGAGATAAAGAGATAGAGGATAACTTAAGGGATTTGCACATCTCGGTTTGCGAATATACAAAAGTAGGACAACTTCCTTGGAATATTCGTTTATTTGCTTTCTCTTTTAGTCTTTATGTTTTTGTTATTCTTCATTCATTTTTGTTCATTTATGTTTTGGTTTCTTCATCAAATTATTTTGCGATTTTTCTTTTTTTTATATATTTTTCAACTTAAATTATGAAATAAACGAATAAATGAATAAAAGATCTGACTGATGAGTATTGATTGATTATGATGAATGAGTTTCTTCAAGCAGAAGGTGGAAGAATGTGGAAGAATAGAATGCCGAACAAAGGTGGAATAATAATAATAGTAATGATATTAATAATGGTAATGATAATGATAATAATAATAATAATAATAATAATAATAATAATAATAATAATAATAATAATGATAATGATAATAATAATCATAATAATAATAATAATAATAATAATAATAATAATAATAATAATAATAATAATATTCGGGGACCTTTTGAGCATGATGGGCTACTCAACCTGAAGAAAATTCTAACTGGGCCCCACCTGCGAGGTCATGCACTGTTTATTTTGATATGAGATCACCATGTTGCGCACATATGGTTGTGATGCATGTGCCTAGTGTACCCTTATCAGATGGGTAGTCATGATGGGTATATTTTGATTTGTATATTTATACCCCAGTGTCACTTTGATGGCATGCACTGCTCTCTCACTCAATAATAATAATAGTAATAATAATAATAATAATAATAATAATAATAATGATGTATCTAGTGATGGTGTCACAATAAAAACACTGGTAATTGCGCAACTTGATAATCGCTACCTCGTATGAGTGAAAATGAAAAAACAAAATATTGTGAATAACGGTGGTAATGAAACTGAAGCCCTTAATGGTGACAGTGATACACCCGGCAGGCTCAGAGATACTGGTCCGGCTCCAGCCTGTCGATATCCAAAAAGAGACCACCACACATGGCATAGATGGAGAAAGCAAATTAATGCTGTGGTCATGGAGTGTTACTACCTGAGAAACCCGGCAGATGAAAATGGTGCTCAAATTAGGGGTTACCGATAACGTGTGTATGATCACTGGAGAGAAAAGGGATTGTTTCAACTCATGGAACAAAGACTATGCGATCAAGCTAGAGCAATAAGAAAAAAACTATTGGTTCACAGAAGTAGAGGTCGAAGCAATCAAAAGATGGGTCTTTGAAAATAGCAGCAGAGGAAACAATGAAAATATAGTTCTTACTAATTAGAGTAGTCCGACAGCACAGGAAAGGAACAGTGGTAGTTTACTTGACGAGAGACATATAGATGATCTAAAAGAAGACAATAAAACTAATGGTGACATGACAGATGAACAAAAGGCAATCTAAGACAGAATAAAGGCAAGACTACAGGAGAACAGCAGCGGCATTGTTTGCAGCCTTAAAAAGGTTGATCGATGGAAATTGAACCAAGAAGCGAAAAATGTCAATGAAATTCTGAAATACATCAGAACAAAGAACATCACACAAACAAATAATTTGATCAAGGCAGCAAGCATTGTTGTAGCAGAAAATGTGGGTATTGATGTCAAGAAAAAGAAGCATAATGGGAGTGACAAAAGGAAAGATCCATGGTGGAAAAGAAGAATCCAGACAGGGTTAGACATGCTCTCGAAGGAAATCTCTGTGTTAGACCGAAAAGAGAAAGGAGAGCTTTAAAGCAAACAAAAATACAGGGTGCTGAAAAGGAAGTATAGTATTGAAAGAAAGGGCCTGAAAGTAGTAGTGGAGGAATTGAAACAGTGCCTTGTTTCAAAGAAAGCAAAGATGGTAAGATATGACCAAAGAATAGGTTATTCAGAGTAGAATAGAAGAAATTCTATAAAGAAATAAATGGAGATATGGAGCAGGGGTAATCGCATGGACAATAGACGAACTAAACAGCCTAGACAGAAAGACAAGGAAGTTGCTAACTAGATATGGGTCACTCCACCCAAAAAGTGACACAGACAGACTGTATGTACCAAGAAAAAGAGGGAGAAGAGAACTTATTGGATGCGAACACAGCATTAGGGCAGAAGAAAACAACATAGCATGGTATGTAAAAAATGCCACAGAACTGCTATTATTGGAAGTAAGAAGGCCAGGCTTGTGTAAGATGGAAGATTGCAAAGATAAAGCACTGTACAAGAAATTGAAAACGAATGAAACTGAAAATTGGTGGGTAAAGAAAAGAATGATGGTCAATTTCATAGGGATGTTGAAGATAAGACAGACAGAGAAAAAAGATGGCTGTGGATGACTAAAATTGATTTAAAACCGGAAATGGAGGCTCTAATCTGTGCTGCCCAAGAGGAAGCACTAAGAACAAACTACATAAAATACAGAATAGACAACACAGCAGAAAGTGATAAGTGCAAAATCTGTGGACACAACGGTGAAACCATATGGCATATTGCCAGCCAATGTATGCCACTAGCCCAGAAGTAATATAAGAGACGCCACGACAATATTGCCAAGCTTGTCCATTGGACACTCTGCAAAAAGTATGGACTTGACAGAGCAAAAACCTGGTACGACAACAAACCCGAAGGCATCATCGAAAATAAAAGTACAAAGAACCTATGGGATTTTATGATTCAGTGTGACCATGAGATAGAGAATAGGAAACCAGACATAGTCTTAATTGAGAAAGAAAGTAAATGATGCTGGATCATAGATATAGCATGTCCAGCTGACAACAAGGTATGCGATAAGGAAGAAAGAAAAGTTGAGAGAGATATGATAGGTTAGCTTGGGAAGTTAAGCAGTTGTGATCAATGAAAAAGGTGGTAGTAGTACCAATAACTGTAGGAGCCCTGGGAACAGTGAGCAAAAATCTCGAGAAGTATGTGGAAAAAATAGGGGATGCAATAAGGGTGGAGTACTTGCAGAAAACAGCACTGCTTGGAACCACTCGAATACTCTGGATGGTGCTCGAAAAATAAGAGGTGTTACCTTAGTTCACTGGTTGTGAACAGCTGACACTGTAGTACATCTCCAGCGTTAGAAGCTGTGCAAAGGCAATAATAATAATAATAATAATAATAATAATAATAATAATAATGATAATGAATAATTTACACTGGAAAACTTGCCAGAAATGGGGTTTTGAGGTTGGAAAAACATATTACAGTCATCGAGCCGAAAGAGTAATAGAGTCGAAGAAGTGTAAGATTTTGTTGGACTTTCTTATTCAAATGGACAAGAAATTAGGAAATAATAGACCAGTCATAACAATTATAGATAAGGAAAAGCAAAGATGCTTACTAATCGACCCATTATATATATAAAAAAGAAACAGCAAAAACAACAAAAGAAGAAACAACAAAAAAACGAACTAGTAATAACATTTTAACAATGAGTATTCCTCAGTAGAGAGGAGACATTTAAGGGCTGCTCATGGAAAAAAAGACCCCATAAAACCATGGGTGCCCTGACAACTGGGGCTTGTGTCTTTTCTCACTTTCTTATCTCTGATTTACAGATGTCTGCTCAGGGCAGGCCCATTCACTCACATCAATCATTTATTTTATTGGCATATGAACCAAAGATTTCTATAACATCAAAACAATGGTAACAACAACACTGGAAATGACAAAACAAAAAATGAAGAATATGTCTTTTGCCTGCACAATGAGCCAATGGACAATTCTTTACATCAAAGCAAAGTGAGAAACCATAAAAAACAGAAGGGTGATGACATTTCCTGCCAAAGTGATAAACAGCAACACTGACAAAAGAACCATCCAGGATTGGTTTGCAAGAATCACATGCCACTGTCACGTAAACAGCACTTGTACTGGAGCCATGTAGGAGCATTCATGCTGGTGCCATGTTAAAAGCACCCAACAAACACTGTAAAGTGATTGGCATTAGGAAGGGCACCAAGTCATAGAAACCAAGCCAAATCAGATTGGAATTTGGTGCAGCTTCCCTGCTTTCCAGCTTTTCAGTTCTGGTCAAACCATCCAACCCATGCCAGGATGGACAAGGAATGTTAAAGGATGATGATGATGATGATGATGATGATGATGATGATGAAGTGAAGCTGCAGTTCTCAACCCTAGCATAAAGTGAAAAACATTCAGAAGAAACAGTTTACACATCATTTGTCTTTTTATCTTTTACTTGTTTCAGTCATTGGACTGTGGCCATGATGGAGTACCACATTAAAGGGTTTCTTCAAGAAATTGACCCCAATACTTATATTTTAAAGTCTGATACTTATTTTAGCAGTGTTTCATACCAAACAGTTAAGTTACAAGGACACAAACAAACCAAGAAAGTTACCCTGTGAGGCACCAATCTGGGCAAGGTTGTTTATGGAATACCAGTCTCCCCTCGCCATACCACTGATGTTATCTAAAGGAAAGGCAAAGGCTGATACAGCTTGGCACCAGTGATATTGCAGCTCATTTCTACAGCTGAGTGTATATATATATATATAAATATAAAAGATAATAAGAGTGAAAAAACTACAGAAGGCTTGTGTTACATGGTTAAAGTATATATTTAAATTATGTCAGAAAAATGTAAGAAAAATGTTAGAAAAATGTTATAAAATCTTTTTGGTATATAAACATTGTATTTTGAGAAATAACCGGTTTCGTGTTGTCTTTTCAAATTTCTCTACTTCATGAAGTAGAGAAATTTGAAAAGACAACACGAAACCGGTTATTTCTCAAAATACAATGTTTATATACCAAAAAGATTTTATAACATTTTTCTAACATTTTTCTGACATAATTTAAATATATACTTTAACCATGTAACACAAGCCTTCTGTAGTTTTTTCACTCTTATTATCTTTTATACATCCAACCACGTGCTTTCACATACCAACTTTCTCACCTATATATATATATATATAGGATAAAGGATGAATAGTAATGACCCCTTTCAGTCATGAATAACCATGGGATTGCACTTAGAAAGTTCCCCTCCAAGGCAAGGTTGTTTTTTATGGTAGACCAGCAGCCATTGATACCACCAATGTTACCCAAGGGAAAGGCAAAGGGGCTGATACAGCTTGGCACCAGTGATGTCATAACTCATTTCTACAGCTGAGTGAACTGGAGGAATGTGAAATAGAGTGTCTCGCTCAAGAACACAACATGCAGCCTGGTCTGGGAATCAAACTCACTACTTGATGATTGTGAGCCAAAAGTTCTAACCACTGAGCCATGTGCCTTTCCTTGGCTGTTGGTACTATTATCGTTACTACTGCTGTGATTGTTACAATTTTTGGTTTTCCTCATTTGCATGAAGCAACACCAATGAAATGGCAGAACATAGGCAGCAATGACTTCAAAGCACATCATTGCCATAACGGTCGCACCACTTTGTTTTTGAGATCAAAGTTGTAGAACATTTTTCATCTGTTTTAGCAACACCTTTCACTTCTCTTTCATCTCCTTCAAACCACCAGCACTGTGTTTTTGATGGCATTCTCGGTATCTTGGCATCCATATTCTTTCAAAAAGGAAAATAAGAATTTTGAAAACAAACAAACAGAAGAAGAAAAAAAAAACCGGAGTTTTATTGATAGTATGACCTTGTATGTAGTTGTCAACAAAAGAAAGAAAAAAACTGAATCTCAGTATTGTATGCCAGTTTCTCAGCAAAACTGACAACTTGAAGTAAACAAATCTCTTTTAGGACAAAAACATTAGAAAAAGTGTGAAACTTAAACAGAAAATCTCATGATATTGAGGCAAATTCCAATAATGGTAATAAGAATTTGTTATTGTATTTGGTTTGCAAGATTCTTGATCTGATTTCACGTGATGAAACAAATCTTGCTGTATCTTGGCAGGGTCATTACACAAATAACTATAAACACACACTGGTTTAATTTCACTTCTTTATTATTAGTCAGCTCTTTAGTTATTTAACCAACCAACTAATCACTCAATAATAATAATAATAATAATAATAATAATAATAATAATAATAACAATAACAACAACAACAACAACAACAACAACAACAACAACAACAACAACAACAACAATAATAATAATAATAATAATAATAATAATAATAATAATGATAACGACGACGACGACAACAACAACAACAACAACAACAACAACAACAACAGCTATAATGATAATAATAGTAATAGAAATTTTGGGAAAGTGAGCAGTTGATTGTATTGATCCTAGTACCTTTCTAGTACCTTTCTAGTTGATCTTGGTAGGATTTGAAGTCAGAATGTAAAGTAACAAAAAAAAAAAAAATACTGCAAGGCATTTTGTCCCTGTTGATGAAGGTAATCCTGGATCTGTGGGGGTCTCTTGATTGGCTCAAGTGGAAGCTCTCCTGTAACATGAGGACCATATCATCCATGTGTTCACATATTTATAACACTTCTGCCAATCCAACAATTTATAATGATGATGGTGATTGTGTTTCACAAAATGGATTATAAAATATGTGGGGATATACATCATCATCTTCATCATCATCATCAGTGTCGTCGTCGTCGTCGTCGTCGTCGTCCTCCTCCTCCTCCTCCTCCTCCTCCTCCTCCT
>NC_068996.1:51443022-51444979 GCF_001194135.2 Octopus bimaculoides | reverse complement strand
TTGAGCATGGCCGTTGCCAGTACCGCCTGACTGGCCTTCGTGTGGGTGACACGTAAAAGCACCCACTACACTCTCTGAGTGGTTGGCGTTAGGAAGGGCATCCAGCCGTAGAAACTCTGCCAAATCAGATTGGACGCTGGTGTTGCCATCCGGTTTCATCATTCCTCAGTCAAATCGTCCAACCCATGCTAGCATGGAAAGCGGACGTTAAACGATGATGATGATGATGATGATATATATATATATATATATATATATGAGCCAGGTGCAGCCATCTGGTTTGTCAGTCCTCAGTCAAATCGCTCAACCTATGCTAGCATGGAAAGCGGACGTTAAACGATGATTATGATGATGATGATGATAATGATAATATACATATATATCTGAGAGAGAAAGTAAGAGAGAAAGAGATCGAGAAAGGGTGAAAGAGGGAGAGAGTGAATGAGAGAGAGAAAGAGAGAGTAAGAGAGAGAGAGTAAGTGAGAGAGAGAGAGAGAGAAAGAGGGAGAAAGAAAGAAAGAAAGAAAAAAGAAAGAGAGCATAAGAAAGAAAAAGAAATTGGAAAATTTTAGTTTAAATAAAAGTAATTTTTAAATGTTAATTAGGCATGGTTCACTGTTAAAGAATTTTATTGTTGTTGTTAATGTTCTAATCCAGCCTCAGTTAGCTTTGACCAAGTAGATATTTGATCAAATGACATTCTAATCATGACCATCTCATTTGATATTCAGAATTGCTATAGGTACATGTGTGGCTGTGTGATATGAATTTTACCTCCCAGCCACATGGTTCTGGGTTCAGTCCCACTGCATATCACCATGTGCAAGTTTCTTCTACTAAAGCTCTGGTCCAACCAAAGCCTTGTGTATGGATTTGGTAGACAGAAACTGAAAAAAGCCTGTTGTATACACACACACACGCATGCACATACATATACATACATATGTATGTATATATGTGAATATATGTGTGTGTGTGTGTGTGTGTGTGTATGTTTATGTTTATGTTTTTCCCCCTCACTCCCCAATTGCTTGACAGCCAGTGTTGTTTTGTTTATGTCCTTGTAATTTAGCAGTCCAGCAAAAGAGATTGATAGAATAAATGTTAGGCTTTAAAATAAGTATTGGGGGTCAATTTGCTTTCTCTAAACCCTTCAAGGTGGTGCTCCAGCATGGCTGCAGTCCAGTGACTGAAGCAAGTAAAGCATAAAAGATATGTCCTTCAATTTTTTTTTTTTTTAAGATGGTAAGATGTGAGTTGAAATGAATTCTTTTACTTCTTCCAGCAGGTCAGGTGACCACGTTGGAAGATCCCTCATTGGTTAGTATTCTCTTTCGATGATACAAAGTAATTTTTGACACTAACATTATGTCTTGTTATGTCACTTTCAAACGCTGTGAAGTAACGGAAATGATAAAAATGCCAGAAAAATACCTTGCAACATATCTAGCAGCACCCTGTTAAGTTCAACGTTCAAAGTTCACTGATGATGACATTTTTCTTTTCTGTCATCTCTTCAGAGTTTTTAAATATGTACCAGCGATGTACCAGGGTGGATTCCATTGACATTTTCTCTGCCCTGTACAATTAGTGACCTTGTGGTAATTGAAGAAATGTGTAATATATATCACTGGACCAGTGATTCTCAACTTTCCTTTACAGTCCTTGACATATTAAATGAATGTACTAAATGTATTAGAGTATACCATTAGTCTTTCTCTTTTGCTAACGAGTTTAATAATAATATATGAAAAATAAAAAAAAAAGTGTGCTGGCTTGGCCTTGTGATAAGAAGTTTGCTTTCCAAATGCAATGTTCTGGGTTCAGTCCTAAAGCATGTACATGTGTCTTCTGCTATAACCCTGGGTTGAATAAAGGCTTGCGAATGGATTTGGTTGAAAGAAATTGAAAGAAGACTGTCGTATATATATATATATATATATATATATATATATAT
>NC_068996.1:51438712-51442939 GCF_001194135.2 Octopus bimaculoides | reverse complement strand
AGCATATAAAAAAATCTGAAAATTCAGAAAAAATTGTATTACACGTGTATAAAGGATGACCACTAGGTGGACATCCAATATGCTAGAAAGAGGTCATCAGCGACCCAACCACAAAGAAAAATTATGTTCTCCAGAAAAAAATTCGCAAAACACCAGATGTTTTCCAAAATTTTTTCTGGAAAACAATCTTTCTTTGTGGTTGGGTCGTTGATGACCTCATTCTAGCATATTGGATGTCCACCTAGTGGTCATCCCTTATACACGTATATTACACACACACACACATATATATATATGTATGTATGCATGTATATGTGTATGCATGCATGTATGTATGTATGTATGTATGTATGTGTGTGTGTGTATCTTTATATTTGTGTTTGACAACCGGTGTTAGTTTGTTTATATCCCTGTAATTTAGCAGTCCAGCAAAAAAGGGACTAATAAAATAAGTATCAAGCTTTAAAATGTGTATAGGTGTCAATTTGTTTGACTAAACCCTTCAAGGCTGCACCCCAGCATGGTTGTAGTACTATGATTGAAACAAGTAAAAAAAATAAAAGATAAAAGAAATATCAAAACTGTTTTTAAATAAAGATGGGTGCATGCATTGTATTTTTCCACAATGGACTATAAATGCACTCATTATGTGGTGCATATAATCAATGCTAAAGTTAATAAACATCATAAAAAAGGTTCATACTTCCAAGATTGATACATGCTTCTTAAAACTACCCTACTTCAACGATGGAACCACTGTTGCAATCCCATCATGCAGCCTGCAGTTGGGGATTAAACATACAGATGGTGCACTCTGGTCCATCACTGAGGAAATTTCCCTCCAGAAAACATTCCACAAACAACATTGTAGAAGGCACACTTCCCAATTGCCCCACTAAGTTAAAGATGTGCGCAAGGGCCTTTGTGGTACATAAGGTTGTCTGCAGATAGTGTGGTATATCCAACATTGGGAGCACCACCAGAAAATGAACATTTTATAAAAGAACATGTTTGCACAAACAATTCAGTCCACAAACACCTGCAGATGTGCTGGACCCAGGACTTTACTGCATCCATCAGGGCATGGAACATAACACAGGCAAACTTCAAATCAAGAAGACTATCCTAATTACTAAAATGAAACCAGCATTTAAACAACAGAAAAGAGCTACATGAAGCAGACAACATCAGTTTGCATGTGTCACTACTGTCTTCCACATATCTGAGCAATGATGATAGTTTTACTTTATCTCCTATTTTTCCATGTGTCCTGATGAAAAGGTCCTAACCTTGAAATATTGAAATACAAGGAAAAACTTCAACTGTTGTTCTATCTTCACTGTTGTTGTTCACCTTTGCATTTAATATTGAACTGTTCCAGTTTAAAAAAGTTTTTTCCTGATATACATACAGGTGTGTGTGTGTGAGTGTACACACACAATTATGCATTTAACATAATAGTTTTTAAATTAATAAAAACAACAAGCATCAAGTGAACAGCGAACTCAATCAATGTATCAAATGTGTGTGTGTGTGTATACACACACACACACACACACGCACACACACACACACAAACACACACACACTGGCATGGCTGTGTGGTAAGTCATTTGCTTTCCAACAACATGATTCTGATTTCTGGGTTCAGTCCCACTGCATAGCACCTTGGGCAAGTGTTTTTTATTATAGCCCTAGGGTGGCTGAAGCCTTGTGAGTGGATTTGGTTGATGGAAACTGAAAAGGGCCTGTGATATGTGTGTGTGTGTATGTGTGTCTGTATGTGTGAGTGTGCTTGTGTCACCTGGGCATGACATCACATAAATAAGAGTTGTAAATGTGTGTCACTGTCAGGCAAGTATGACATGTCTGGTCATAGGAAACTATTGCTTGAAAACAGGTTAGGATTGGCAACAGGAAGGGCATTTAACTGTAGGGAAAAAAATCTGCCTCTATAAACTCTGTGGTTAGGGTTAGGGTTAGGGTTAGGGTTAGGGTTAGGGTTAGGGTTAGGGTTAGGGTTAGTGATCTGGCAGAATTGTTAGCATGTTGGCGGTGAGCTGACAGAATCGTTAGCACGCCGGGCGAAATGTTTAGCGGTATTTCGTCTGCCGCTATGTTCTGAGTTCAAATTCTGCCAAGGTTGACTTTGCCTTTCATCCTTTCAAGGTCGATAAATTAAGTACCAGTTATGCACTGGGGTCGATGTAATCGACTTAATCCCTTTGTCTGTCCTTGTTTATCCCCTTTATGTTTAGCCTCTTGTGGGCAATAAAGAAATAAGAATTGTTAGCATGTTGAACAAAATGGTGAGCAGCATTTTGTCTGTCTTTATATTCTGAGTTCAAACTCTGCCAACATCGACTTTGCCTTTCATCTTTCAGGGTGGATAAAAATAAGTACCATTTGCATACTGGGGTTGATGTAATTGACTGAACTACTCCTAGGTAAGAGTATAAAAACTGCACTCCCTCTGCCAAGCAATGTCAAGCCAGTGCGGCAGAGTAGGCCTCATCAAACCTGTACAATGACCTCAAGCTATTCTCTGGCAGAGAGAACATTCTGAGGCCTTCATCCTGCAGGGGACTGAACATAGGCAACCCGATCCAATCCAATGTAATGGATTAATGGATTGCAGGGTAGTATGTGGGCAGAATCATCAGCACACTGGGTGAAATATTTAGCAGCATTCTAGCGGTCTTTACATTTTGAGTTCAAATCCTGCTGAGGTCCACTTAGCCTTTCATCTCTTAGGGATTAATGAAATAAGTATCAGTCCAGCACTGGGGTCGATATAATTGACTTACTCTCTCTCCTGAAATTGCTGGCCTTGTGTCAAAATTTGAAATCAATATGTAATGGACTAACAAAGCAGAAAAGAACCTAATTGTCTAAGTAAGCGTGGAGTTCCAACGACAGGTGAGAGGTAGCACACCTGTTGGAGAACACTAGCATCAGGCCAATATTATTGACGGTCACACCCTATATTCCTGCCAAGACACACACACACATGGCCATCCTATTAATCACTTAAACACACATTCTTACTCTCTCTCTTTCTCTCTTTCTTTCTCCTCTCTCTCTCTCTTTTTCACCTTTCTCTCTTTCTCCTCTCTCCCTGAAAGGGAACCCTATGAAAACAGGATAATGCAAAAGAAAAAGGTGTTAAATGGTCATGGTTGTGTTTTTGTATACCTGAGCTTTTGTGTACATGTATGTGTGTGTGTGTGTGTGTGTCTATTTGTATGTGTGTGTATGTATATGTGTGTGTGTGCTTTTGCATATGTGTTTGAATGTCTATTGTGTGGTTTTGTATGTGTATGTGTTTTGTGTGTGTGCATGTTTGTGTTTGTGTGTGTGCGTGTGTGTATGTGTGTGCTTTTGTATATATGAGCTGGCTTTACCATGTGTGTGCATTTGTATACTTATGTGCTTTGTGTGTGTATGCGTGTTTGTGTGTGTGTGTGTGCGCGTGCTTTTGTATATATATGAGTTGGCTTTACCATGTGTGTGCTTTTGTATACGTATATACTTTGTGTGTGTGTGTATATGTGTGTGTGTATGCATGCATGTGTGCACTCTTGTATATATGAGCAGGCTTTAACATGTGTGCTTTTGTATACATATATACTTTGTGTGTGTTTGTGAGAGAGTGTGTGTGTATGCATGTGTGCGTATTGTGTGTGTGTGCACATGCTTTTGTAGTTGTCTCGACCAAATGGGATGGTTAGTAACGTTAGAATGATGTCGTGGTGGTGGTGCTTTTGTGGTGTGGCATTGTAGACATGTCTGCACGTTTTCAGAGAGATTGAATATGTCATGGTTGGGAATTGTTTGCTGGAACTTGCTGCAATAGTAAACTGTGTCACCTATTGTGCCCAGTGGTCTTTCAATTTTAGCATTTTCCTTTCATTATGTAAGTAGTCTATGGGTGTGGTCCTTTTTTGCAGCCTGTCACGATGTGAAGGGCCCTATTTTGTATTCTTTGTAGATACATACACATACATATATATACATACATACATACACACACACACACATACATATATATATGTATATATATATATATATATACGCATATATATATACATACACACATACACACACATATATGTATATATACATACACACACATATATATACATATATATATAAGCATATATATATATATATATACACACACACACACACACACACACACATATATATATATATATAATATATATA
>NC_068996.1:51429498-51433535 GCF_001194135.2 Octopus bimaculoides | reverse complement strand
TATATATATATATATATATATATGTATATATGTCTGTAAATATATGTATGTGTGTGTGAGTATGTACATATATTGTCATTTGTGGTGTGTTATGATTTGTTGTGGAGAAACTGGATTCTGGACAGGATGCAATGTGTCTTTTAAGAACCTGAACAATATATTAAAAAAGGAAAAAAAAAAAAAACGAAGCAAAACAAATACATCATCCTCATTCTTTGAACATACAAATAATGTCCATTGGCCTTTTTTAAAATTTGAGCGTTTCATTTCATTATGTAAGTCTTATATGGGTGTGGTCTGTCACCCTGCTGTTTTGTCAGATGATGGATCTCATGTATTGTTTATATACCTCTCTCGTTGTTCGTGTCATTATGTTGGTCGAATGGGGTTGCTGTGAGGCCCCCACCCCCTAGTATTTTTATATCTGTAAAAAGGACCCCTTACTGTTGTTGTTATTGTTGTGTAGCTCTAAGTCAACCCCCAATTGAAAAGACCTCTGATTATATATATATTCCACCTGTGACCATCCTGACTTTGAAAAGACACCTATGATTATATACATTCCAACTGTGGCCATCCTGACTTAAGACCATCCAAGACTGAAGTGGGAGAAGGGCTCTATGGTTATGGGCTTTGAGGATAGGGCCAACTTTTCCTAAGAAGCAGTTAACTAATTGGAATCGTTATGACTTCAATGTCAGCTAGCTAATTGAATCCTTCAAGATCAAGGCAAGAATTCTAAGCTAAATCTTTACGACTAAAGTTTGGTATCTAAATGAAACCTCAGACTTCAAAAGTTAGTTGGATAAAAAAAAAACAGCCTTTATAACCAATGATAGTAAAATATGCCAATTCTTCATAATTTCAATGCTTACTTAACTGAGCTAATTCTTGTAATTGTTTTCTTATCTTCTAATCTTGTACATGTAATATTGGGTTCAAATTTTGACACAAGGCCAGCAATTTTGGGGGAGGGGCTAAGTTGATTACATGTGTTCTACAGGTACAGGTGTTCTACAGGTACAGGTGTTCTACAGGTACAACGTATGTGTTCTACCGGTACTTATGTGTTCTACAGGTACTTATGTGTTCTACAGGTACTTATGTGTTCTACAGGTACATGTGTTCTACAGGTACATGTGTTCTACAGGTACAACTTATGTATTCTACAGGTACTTATGTGTTCTACAGGTACACGTGTTCTACAGGTACTTATTTTATCCGCCCTGAAAGATGAAAGGCAAAATTGACCTCAATAGAATTTGAACTCAGAGCAAAATATTACTAAATATTTTACTTGACATGCTAATGATTCTGCCATTTTTTGAATTGAACTTGTTTGGAAAATAATGACTGATTTTTAAAATAAGCACATTTTCCTGGAAGACTGAATTTATACAAAGGTTAAATTGATCAAAATATGATCCCTGAACAGCTATGCATCTCTCCCATCAATTAACAAAGTCATTTATGCCTCTTCAATAAAAATTCAAAGGTTTTGATGCCAAGAAATTTGTGAATTCAGTTTCAACCTTGGTTTTTGGAATGGAAGGTTGCTTTTTTTTTGGCTTTAAAAAAATTGTCTAGATGCTTGAAAAAGTGATAGTTGGTGGATGAAAGATCAGGAGAATATGGAAGATGTGGTAAAGTCTCGTATTCCAAGTCTGTGAGCTTCTACAGTATCATCATGGAACTGTGTGGTCGAGCATTGTTGTGGAGCAGAATTGGACCACATCGATTAACAAGTGCAGGTCTCATTTTGCTCAAATGAACATGCATTTCTCCCAGTTGCTTACCGTTAACTTCCAATGCTTTGGTTTGGTTCCAGAAAACTATTGTTTGCAAATGCTGATCATCAAGGGCGGATGGATGTCCTCCACCTTCTTGGCTTTCAAAGCTCTTGTCCCCACTATGTACTGTCCGATCACCCTTTATCCCATGCTCTGTTGATATTAGTGGCTGTTTGGGAAGCATTATGTTCAAGCTTGAACTCATGCAAAAAAAGTAAACACATTTTTTTTCTTTAATGTTTGAAATTAATGATTTCTGTGCTTCAAAATTGTATTCTGATAGAAATTAATAAAAATTTATCAAAGAGTACACATCACTTATTAAACATGTAAAATTTCATCTAAAACACTACAAAAATAACATCTTAAATCAAATTTGAAAAAATGTTTTGGAAAACTCAGACAGTATTTTCCTAACAACACAATAATATTCAACATACACACGCACAAATGCATTCATTTTCCTCTGCTCTTTAATTTTACAAATGGCAATAGAACAATGTTCCATAACATGTTTTAGAAAATAATTTTATCTGTTTGTTAAGCTTATTCAGTCAGAAATTCCCTGTTATATATTTTAAGCATTCTTGATTTGATGAAATCCTTAGGAGTAGCCAAAAATTTCTGTTTCATTAAAATTATGTATTTCCATGAATAAAAATACAAAAACAAACAAACAAACAAACAAAAACATGACTTATATTTTTGGAGTCAGTATTTGCATTTTTACTTTAAAACAGGTAAGAGCAGCCTAAAATTTCTCATCATTACTCACCTATGAAAACTCGACAATTTCATGGTGAGTGAGTTAAGCCAATCCTTCATGACTTCATTGGTATATAAATAGACTAATCCTTTCTTATTTCAGTGGCAGTCAAACTAATTTCTTCTGAATCACTAAGATCCATATGGTTGATCATAACCACCACCATCATCATCATTGTATTCATTATCATCATCATCATCACCATCATCATCATCACCATCATCATCATCACCATCATCATCATCTTGGCCGGTATGATCATCACGATTATGATCATCATCAAGATCATCATCATCATCATCACTGTATTCATCATCGTTATCGTCGTCCTCATCGTCATCATCATCATCATCATCATGGTATTCATCATCATAATCATCATTGTTATCATGATCATCATCATCATCATTGTATTTATTATCGTAATCGTTGTCATCATCATCATCATTGTCATCTTTGTCATTGTCATTGTTGTTGTCATTGTCGTCATCGTCATCATCGTCATCATCATCATCATCACCATTTTGACATCTATTTTCCACGTAGTTCACAAGTCTGTAGATTGCACCAAGCTCTGGTTTGTGCTTCAGCATGGTTTCTACAGCTGGTTGTCCTTCCAAATAGTGACCAGTTTACAGAGTGTGTCTGGGTATTTTTTATCTTGCAGCAGCAGCAGCAGCAGTAGCAGCAGCAGCAGCAGCAGTAGCAGCAGTAGCAGCAGCAGTAGCAGCAGCAGCAGCAGCAGCAGCAGCAGCAGCAGCAGTGAGGTCACCAAGTAACTTGCTAGACAAGACCCTTCAACTGGGAGGGGCCTTGTAACTACTTCAGATGGAAAGAGGAGAGAAAGATAGTGGGGATGTAACATGGATTAGGGGCTGTACACTCAAGTTAGGGTTTCAAATTTTTCTACAAGGGCAGCAATTACATCGACCCCAGAATTTCACTGGCACTTAATTTATCGACCCTGAAAGGATGAAACGCAAAGTCGGCCTTGGCAGAATTTGAACTCAGAACCTCAAGACGGATGAAATGCTGTTAAACATTTTGCCTGGGGTGCTAATGATTCTGCCAGCTCACCACCTTTACAATAATGATAATAATAATTATAATAATAATAATAACAATAATAATAATAATAATAATAATAATAATTAATTCGTTTTATTGGCCACAAGGGCCAATATCAATTAAAAACATACAAGGACAAAGACAGGATGAAGGTTACAAAAGGTTTTGTCCGAAAAGGTAGGAAAGTTCGTCTAAACAGAGGAAGAAAACGGAGAAAGATATAACGAATAAATAGATAAATAAATAGATAAATAAATAGATAAATAAATAAGTAGAACTCCCAAAGGGGGAGGCGCTTCGAAAAAGGAAAGGTTACACGTGGAAAAACCCATAAAATCACGGGAGCCTGGTCAGAAAAAATAAGAAAGGGGTATAGAGCCCTTTCTCCTTTTACATTACCTTTTTTAATAATA
>NC_068996.1:51426222-51427748 GCF_001194135.2 Octopus bimaculoides | reverse complement strand
TTGGAATTGACATAAGAGTAGAGCATGCTCAAAAAACTACTCTGTTGGGGACAGCGAGTATTTTCAGATTGGTGGTACTTGGGTGTTGAGTATCATCCATGATACTTCATATCTAGGTACCGAGTCCCATAATTTGTGGAAAGAGACCCTGAGAAATCCTGAGAGAACTTTGACAACAGAATTAACAGAGCAAGCAAGATCGAGGGCTCTGAGAGATAAAATATAATAATAATAATAATAATAATAATAATAATAATAATAATAATAATAATAATAATAATAATGATAATAATAATAATAATAACAACAACAACAACAATAACAATAATGATGATGATTTCATTTATTTGCCACAAGGGTGAAAGATGAGGGGTACAATACAGAGACAGACATAAAATGTGGGGGTTTACATATAATAATGAAATGATAAAAAATGAAAAAAGTATAATAATAATGGTTTCAAATTTTGGCACAAGGCCATCAGGCTTGGGAGAGGGGGTAAGTTGATTATATCAACCCCAGTGTTTAATGGGAAGGTAAATATATATTAATATACTCTGGATAACAGTTAGAAGGTGTAGAAATATATAATAAATAGTAATTTACCATGTATGTAAGTATTATATTAATACTGGGGTAAATATATTTATAGTTTATTATTATAGATATTAATGTTATAGATATTAATAACAGGTAGAATAAATATATGTAAAAATCTAAGTAGTAATTATATGCAGAAAAAAATTATATAAATGTGTAATTGTATGATTAATATATTAATATTTATATTCATACACAAAAGTACCTATGTTCAAAAAGATTTCGATAAAACATGATAATGAATAATTGTGGATTATTAAAAAATGTATTAAAAATATCTACTTATTTTGGTTTGGAAACACCCTTTACAAAAATAAGTACATATTTTTAATACATTTTTTAATAATCAACAATTATTTATTATCATACATTATTTACATTTGACGGATATTTGTCCTCATCTTTGTTGTTAATACAACGTTTCAGCTGATGTACTCTCCAGCCTTCTTCAGGTGTCTTGGGAAAATTTCGAACCTGGGTTCTCATTCCTAAGGTATTTTTTGATCCCGCACTCTTAACCACTACATCATATGGCGTAGTGGTTAAGAGCGCAGGCTACCAGCACCAAGATTCCGAGTTTGATTTAGGCAGTGACCTGAATAATAATAATAATGATAATAATAATAATAATAATAATAATAATAATAATAATAATAATAATAATAATAATAATAATAATAATAATAAGAAGAAGAAGAAGAAGAAGAAGAAGAAGGAATATATTCACAGACACAACAGAGCCGGGACATATATACACTGGAAGCTATGCCAACACTATGGAATAACAACAGAAAAAAGATGGTATAAACACACGCCAGAAAAGGTCATGGAAAACGAGAAAGCAACCATACTCTGGGATATGCCAATACACACAGATAGAGAAATTAAGGCAAATAGACCAGATATAGTTGCCAAAGATCATGAAG
>NC_068996.1:51424293-51425915 GCF_001194135.2 Octopus bimaculoides | reverse complement strand
TGATGAAGGCTGGAGGGAATATCAGCCGAAACGTTGTGGTAACAACAAACAAGATAAGGACAAATATCCATCAAATGTAAATAATGTAAATCATCATCATCATCATCATCATCATCATTTAACGTCCGCTTTCCATGCTAGCATGGGTTGGACGATTTGACTGAGGACTGGTGAAACCAGATGGCTACACCAGGCTCCAATCTGATTTGGCAGAGTTTCTACAACTGGATGCCCTTCCTAACGCCAACCACTCAGAGAGTGTAGTGGGTGCTTTTACGTGTCACCCGCACGAAGGCCAGTCAGGCGGTACTGGCAACGGCCACGTTCAAAATGGTGTATTTTATGTGCCAGTACATAATTTCTCATCTCTTAAATATAGAACTGTATTTATTATCATGTTTTATTGAAGTCTTTTCGTGTATGAATATAAATATTAATATATTAATCATACAATTACATATTTATATAATTTTTTCTGCATATAATTACTACTTAGATTTTTACATATATTTATTTTACCTGTTATTAATATCTATAATAATAAACTATAAATATATTTATCCCAGCATTAATATGATAATTATATACATTTTAAATTACTATTTATTATATATCTCTACACCTTCTAGGGTGTATCTAGAGTATTTAAAAAAAATTTTTATGCACCATCTTAAAGCCTAGCCAGGTTCAGGAAGAAAGAGTGAGAGAAAGTTGTGGCAAAAAAGTACAACAGGGGTCGCCACCACCCCCTGCCAGAGTCTCGTGGAGCTTTAGGTGTTTTCGCTCAATAAACACACACAACATCTAGTTTGGGAATCGAAACTGCGATCCTCCGACCGCGAGTACACTGCCCTAACTACTGGGCCATTATGCCTCCACCTGTATGTAGAGTATATCAATATATATTTACTTACCCACTAAATATACATCTGATGTCTCCCTAAAAAGGTTTATACCAAATTTATCTGGATAATAATATTCAGTTTGCTGTAATGTTCCGTATACTTAACTAAAAATATACTGGTATAACTTTATTTTCTGCTTCTGATGAGATTCTGCTTTATAAAATGATTTAATTATTACAATTATAAAGTATTACAATTATAAAGAGATCATGTTTATTTTTGCAGTTAACAAATATACTTATTAACTGATGTATCTTCATGTATCTTCATTTTTCTTATATATATATATACATGTATATGTATACACACACTTATGTATGTATAAATATATGTATGTATGTATATTTATACTCTTACAATTCTGTTAGTGTAGGTATTGATGGAATATATGTGCAAATATATAAGTGTGTTTGTGTGTGTATGTATAAATATACATACATATAATATGGGTTTTTTGTATGGTTTCTATACACTGGATTTCACTCACATTGGTTAACTGGGGGCTATTGTAGAAGGTACATAACCCCAGGTATCATGCATAGGATTGAACCCGATACCTTATGATCGCAAAGCAAACCTCTTAACCACAAAACCATTCCTCCTGAGATACAAGCCTACAGCGCCAGAAGACTTTTACTTCTCTCTCTCTCTCTTTCTCTCTCTCTCTTTCTCTCTCTCTCTTTCTCTCTCTCTCTTTCTCTCTCTCTCTTTCTCTCT
>NC_068996.1:51419993-51423700 GCF_001194135.2 Octopus bimaculoides | reverse complement strand
AAAAAAAAAAAAAAAAAAAATAAAAACCACACAAAAATACTTTGGTTCCAATTAAAAATATTTTTTTCATACATAGAAATGCTTTACCACGCCCTTTATGGAATCAAGTCTGGTTTACCTTATTCCATTCATTAGGAACAACTCAGATATGTTTTTGGCTCCATACGAGAAGAATAACAAAGATAATGACAACAAGAAGGACAACGGCGATGATGATGATGACGATGATGATGGTGACAATAATAACAATGACAATAACGATGACTATGATGACGATGATGATGATGATGATGACGATGATGGTAGTGTTGCTGCTGCTGTTGTTGTTGTTGCTGTTGCTGTTGTTTTTGCTGTTGATGGTCATATTTGTTGTGATGATGATGATGACAACAATGACAACGATGATGATAATGTTGCTGAGATGATGATGATGATGATGATGATTATTATGATGGTGATGATGATGATGATGATGACAACGATGATTATGATCCCACTCATCATCACCACCACCTCCTCCACCACTGCCATCACCATCATGATGTTACTGTATAATGTTGATTACATTTGAGAGAGAAAGAGAGAGAGAGAGAGAGAGAGAGAGAGAGAGAGAGAGAGGCAGACAGAGAGAGAGACAGAGGCAGAGATAGGGAAAGAGTTTATGAGAGAGGTGAGTACAACAAATCTGATGAGACCCAAGCAAGTCAAACTGGTTATAATTTAATTGCCAGACATGCTTCAAGTCTCTCTCCCTCTCTTTCTTTCTCTAACTCTCTCTTTTTCTCTCTCTTCCTCTCTCTCACACACATCCCAGCTTGTAAGTCTGGCCTTAAATTTACTTTACAGCAGAATTAAATATGAAATATATTCAGAGTTAATTTTCTTGCTCAAGCTGGAAATCTATGAAAGAGAGTAATCCAGTTTTGATATTGCAAATCTTGACCAAACATTAAGACATTCATTGTCATGGCAGATGGACAGTTTTTGATGCTGATGTTGGTGTCTTTATACTTAACACAGCATCCGTATTTTCTCATCTTCCCCACAAATACACCCAGGTATTCTGGTCCTTCGAAAGAGGAAGATCTCTACAAACTTTGTAGTATTATTCTCCTGACCAATCCTCAAGTTCGTTTTGTGAATCTAGGATCTAAGCCATTGGCAACCAGTCATCTGAAGGACTTTCCGGATGGCATACCTTATGAAGAATTATTACCTTGAATTTTTTTAGAAGAGTCGTCCACCTGATGACGAACCATGTTTCATGAGGCCCACTTCTCAAAAATGGTTGCCCATGTCTGTCTTAGATACAGACATGGAATTTACTGCTTATTTGGCTTCGAATTTTTACACCACTGTTGTCATCATTATTGTTTTACATCCACTTTCTCATGCTAGCATGGGTCTGATCAGTCATTATTATCCAAATTATTTCTCATTTGGAGTCATTGTTCACCTAAACGAGTTAGAGATCAGGTGTCATTTCTATAGCTCTGCTTCTTTACCATAAGGTGATGTCTCTTCTGCCAACAGCTTCCCACCTTTTGTCAACTCCTCCAATGCAACAATTTGTAGTGACACTGGCATCACTTACCATTACCCTCAAAATGCACCCACTTGAACTAACTCCTTTCCTTATCAAGCTCTTTAATAACGGAGCACTGAGATTTACTTGAAGCATAGCAATGTAGAAATAATATCGTCATCGCCATCGTTGTTGTCACTGTCATCATAACCATAATCATTGTCATCACCATTATATTTGTCATCATCATCTTCGTCATCGTGGTCATCATCATCATCATCACTGTCATCGTCATCATCATCAGCATCATCATCGTTGTTGTTGTTGTCGCCGTTATCATCATCATCGTCGTCATCATCATCATTACCATCATCATCCTCATCGTCATCGTCGTCACCACCACTACCACCACCACCACCAACAACATCATCATCATCATCATCATCATCATCGTGGATGCTGTCGTCATCATCATCATCATCATCATCGTCATCATTATTATCCTTGTACTGTTCACTTTCATGAATTGGACAGAATTTTGTTGATATCATCGTTATCATTGTTGTTGTCGTCATCATTGTCATCATCGTCGTCATCCTCATTTAACGTCCATTTTCCATGCAGGAATGGGTTGGACAAATGATCTCAATAAATGAAAGTAAAGAGAAAAGTTAATGTATTGCCTTACACAGGTTGTTTAAGGATTGCATAATATTTCAGGAAAGATTTCCCTTATCAAATAAATGATCAAAGAGTTTGGAGAAATTTACTGTTTTTGGAAGGTCATTCTCTTCAGAGATACTCTTTACTCTCTTTTACTCTTTTACTTGTTTCAGTCATTTGACTGCGGCCTTTAGTCGAGCAAATCGACCCCAGGACTTATTCTTTGGAAGCCTAGTACTTATTTTATCGGTCTCTTTTGCTGAACCGCTAAGTTACGGGGACGCAAACACACCACCATCGGTTGTCAAGTGATGTTGAGGGGACAAACACATATACATACATATATATATATTATACATATATACGACGGCTTCTTTCAGTTTCTGTCTACCAAATCCACTCACAAGGCTTTAGTCGACCCGTGGCTATAGTAGAGGACACTTGCTCAAGGTGCCACGCAGTGGAACGAACCCGGAACATGTGGTTAGTAAGCAAGCTACTTACCACACAGCCACTCCTGCGCCTATATTTAAAAAAAAAAAAAAGAGGTAGAACTGGTTAATTTCAAAAGCGACACAACCTCACTGATTCTACAAACATCTCAAAGATTACCGGGGACCCATCATGATTACCGGGACCCATCATGAACAACCATTTCTTCAAATCTCTTTACTTTCTTTTTCTTCTCAATGATTATTAGCATAGTTGCCAAAGAGCATTCTTTTACAAGAAACTTGCTTTCCTTTTTAAAACAACAATGGTGTTTTGCACCTAAGAATTTTGGCAATAATGATGTATTAAATAGTATGTTGTACAAGATTCTTCTGGCAAAATTATCTGCTTTTGTATTGGCTCATCTCATATTTTATTTTTTAGATCAAAAGTTTTTTATCACCTTAAATTATTGCTTTGCAGTGGGCACAAGAGCATTTTCTCTCCGACCCAAATTATTATATCGGTTACTGCTGAACCTCAGTGCTTTGTTTTGCTTCCCCCTATTCTTCCTTCTCTCATTTCTAACAACACAAGTTTCTATGCAGATGATATCACACTTGATTCCTGCATTAACTTTATCTTATAAATCTCATCTACATACGACCCAGTTACCCTTGTATCAGATTTGTATAGTTTCCTTAAGCAAAGTCTTTGCAAAAAAAAAAAAGCCCACCAGATGGACATGTGACAATCAAATCTTCTTCACCAGTGCAAAAACACAATTCACTATTCTTTTATTTGTTTCAGTCATTTGACTGTGGCCATGCTGGAGCACTGCCATCAGCAGAACAAATTGACCCAAGGCTTATTGTAAGCCTAGTACTTATACTATCAGTTTCTTTTGCTGAACAGCTAAGTTATGGGGATGTAAACACACCAACACCAGTTGTCAAATGATGTTGTGGGACAAACACAGGCACACAAATACACACACACACACACACATATATATGACAGGCTTCTTTCAGTTTCCGTCTACCAAATCCACTCACAAGGCTTTGGACAGCCTGAGGCTATAGTAGAA
>NC_068996.1:51419597-51419983 GCF_001194135.2 Octopus bimaculoides | reverse complement strand
ATCCACTCACAAGGCTTTGGACAGCCTGAGGCTATAGTAGAAGACACTTGCCCAAAGTGTCATGCAGTGGGACTGAACCCAGAACCATATGATTGGGAAGCAAGCTTCTTACCACACAACCACTCTTTATCTTTTGCTGGTTTCAATCATTAGACTGCAGCCATGCTGGGGAACCGTTTTGAAGAATTTTTTAGTCAAATGAATCAAGCCCAGTACTTCTTTCTGTTTAAAAGCCTGGTACTTAGTCTATTGATCTCTTTTGCCGAATTGCTAAGTTACAGGATGTAAACAAACCAATACCGATTGTCAAGCAGTAGTGGGGGACAGACATGAAGCCACACACACACACACACACGCACGCACGCACACAGACACACACACACACA
>NC_068996.1:51418503-51419035 GCF_001194135.2 Octopus bimaculoides | reverse complement strand
CATATATATATATATATATATATAGAGAGAGAGAGAGATAGATATAAATACATATAATCTAAATAATAAAACAAAAAAATCCTCAGTGGTTTGTTACAATTTTTTCTGTAGCAACTCTGCTTTCAATGCCAGTTTATGCAATATTTTAAGTGAAAATTTATGTAATGTTTGCAGTTTTGGACATTAGAGTGATACTTCATCAGATTGGCATCAAAGGTGTGCTCTGACATTGTGCATCTTAAAGAACATTTTTTTTTTTGCTTATATCAGGAAGAAACAAATAGTAAATAAAAATATGGTTAAGGCATGAATAATTAATATAACGGTAATGTGGGAAGGATATATATCATCATCATTGTTGTTGTTTAACATCCGTTTTCCATGTTGGCATGGGTTAGATGGTTTGACTGAGGACTGGCGAGAAGACTGCACCAGAAGGCTGCACCAGAAGGCTGCACCAGGCTCCAATCTGATCTGGCAAGGTTCCTACAGCTGGATGTCCTTCCTAACACCAATATATATATGTATATAT
>NC_068996.1:51415896-51418157 GCF_001194135.2 Octopus bimaculoides | reverse complement strand
ACACACACACACACAATTAATAAAAAAAGAGAGAAAAAAGCAATATTAAAACAACGTGAGGACGTGGTACATGAAAAGTCTTAATAGGAAGCTAAAGAAAGGGTGTTTCATGTTTCAAGCAAAGCTCTTCTTCAGAAACAGGAACCAGAGGAAAGCCCAATAGAAATGGAAGACGGAGGAATATAATCACCAACAATCCCCATGTAGTTACATTTTGGAAATATATATATATATATATATATATATATATATATATATACACACACATACATACATACATATACACACATTCAGACAGTACATACATACATACATGCTTACATATACATACATACATATATATGTAGCGGCTTCAGTTTGAACTACTTCTTTAAAGTTTTAACCACATTTGTCTCCAAGAACTAGAGTCGCATAATCTTTATATGTCTTGAAATCTGGCTCAGTTTCATCTCTTGGTGAATATAGGAAAGTTCCATTATGTGCTTCGAATTTCACCAAAATTTGTTCTGGCAAACATTTCTTATTAGCAATGATATTATGCTCAAGGTGGCAAATTAGCAGAATCGTTAGTATGCTGGGCAAAATGCTTAGCAGTATTTTGTGTGTCTTTATGTTCTAAGTTCCAATTCTGCTGAGGTCAATTTTGCCTTTCATCCTATGGTACCAGTTGAGAAATAGAGTCGACATAATTATCTTACCCATTCCCCCAAACATCCTGGGTGTGTGACAAAACTTGAAGTCAATAATATTTTGCTGCTTTTCTTCAAATTCACCTTCTTCATCAGCACTGACCACTTATTTTTACATTGTGGAAACTATGAAGCTTTTTGACATGCTCAAACCATCCATGACTTACAAAGATTGTTAAGTAGGATCATTAGTGCACTGTTTCTTTGTTTCAGACTAGCTTTTTGTTTTAGTTTGTATAATTAAAAGGCTGAGTGATATTTTTTTGTTGAAATTGATCCCCCCATCTATGAGACTAAAAATTTTCCATTTCCTCAATTATTTAAAATTATTATTTTTTTGTGATAATTGCAGAGTAAATGGATGCAGATGTCTTCATGGTGTCACTTATGTGGTGCTTACTCTTTACGATGGTAGAGGTCTTTGACTGGGACAAATTAGAACCACATGCAAGCACTGAAACACATTCTCCTTCGTCTTGCTGGGCTATTATCTTTTAATTTTGTTTCCATATCTACTGCTTTTCTTCTTTGTTTTTCTTTCACAACCAGCAGGAGACACAGGTCTTGAGTTAATATTTGAGATTAACGCACAACTAAAAAAAAATTGAATAAATAAATCATCATCATCATTTAACGTCTGCTTTCCATGCTAGCATGGTTGGATGGTTTGACTGAGGGCTGGCAAGCCAGAAGGCTGCACCAGAAACCAATCTGATCTGGCAGAGTTTCTACAGCTGGATGCCCTTCCTAACACCAACCACTCTGAGAGTGTAATGGGTGCTTTTACATGCCACTGGCACAAGGGCCAGTCAGGCGGTACTGGCAATGACCACGCTCAACTGGTGCTTTTTACGTGCCACCTGCACAGGAGCCAGTCCGGTGGCACTGGCAACGACCTTGCTCGAATGTTGTTTTTCATATGCCAGTAAGGTGATGCTGATAATGATCACGCTTGAATGGTGCTTTTTATGTGCCACAGGCATAGAAGCCAGTCAACTGCTCTGGCAACGATGTTGCTCGGATGGTGCTCTTAGCACTCCACTAGCACGGATGTCAGCCATTGAATTTGATTTCGATTTCACTTGCCTGAATAGATCTTCTCTAGCAGAGTTTAGTGTCTAATGAAGGAAAGGTACGCATAAGTGGGCTGGTTACACCACTGGCATAGGTTATGGTCTCACTTGGCTTGCCAGGTCTTCTCAAGTACAACATATTTCCAAAGGTCTCGGTCACTAGTCATTGCCTTGGTAAGGCCCAATGTTTGAAGGTCGTGCTTCACCACCTCATCCCAGGTCTTCCTGGGTCTACCTCTTCCACAGGTAGAGTGTGGCACTTTTTCACACAGCTCTGTCAAGTATGCACACTGACATTATACATCCATCGGAGCATACTGGTTTCATTCCTTGCGAGTTTACTCATGTCCTCAGCAGTCACGGCCCATGTTTCACTGTCATGTAGCATGGCTGTTAGTACACATGCGTCATACAGTCTGCCTTTTACTCTGAGTGAGAGGCCCTTTGTCACCAGCAGAGGTAAGAGCTCTCTGAACTTTGCCCAGGCTGTTCTTATTCT
>NC_068996.1:51410453-51415722 GCF_001194135.2 Octopus bimaculoides | reverse complement strand
GCACATTTTCAGTGTTTATTGCTCCTGAGCATTTGCCACATACAAAAACTATCTTCCCAGTTAGCCTCCCTTTGATATTGCTGCACCTCTTATATGTCCATAGCTTACACTGGGTGCATCTTATAAAGTTTCTACCTTACGCCTTTTCTACAGATTGAGCAGGGCCATCTACCTGAAGAGGTTTGTGGTTTGTCTGTCTTCCTACTTATTAGGACTTTAGTTTTAGCTAGGTTGACTCTAAGGCCCTTCGATTCTAATCCTTGCTTCCACACCTGAAACTTTTCCTCTAGTTCTGATAGTGACCAGCAATTAGACCTAATTAACTGAAAAGGAAAAGAAAAAAATCCAAATGAACGACAGAAGGTGATGTGACAAAATGAGATCAAGAAAAAATGTAATGCTGGTAGCATCACATCTTTTAAAAAAATTTTTATACAGTTTTGTCCCAAGTAAGGCTTGAGGCCATCATAGTGTAAGAGACAACAAAGAAGAAAAAGAAACAGAAGAAAAAGATGTTGATCAACAGAAAGTTTCAAGTACTGAATATGGTGGACCAGAGGAGATCAAGTCAACGGTAATGAGTTCCAGAGAGCAGCAGTGTGAGGAAAGAAGTTCTTAAAATAAAAGGATAACTCAGATAGGTACTATGTGTATGTATGCATGTTGGTGTGTTTGGGTGTGTGTGTGTACATGTATGTATGTATGTATGTTATTTCTTTACTACCCACAAGGGGCTACACACAGAGGGGACAAACAAGGACAGACAAACGGATTAAGTCGATTATGTCGACCCCAGTGCGTAACTGGTACTTATTTAATCGACCCCGAAAGGATGAAAGGCAAAGTCGACCTCGGCGGGATTTGAACTCAGAACGTAGCGGCAGACGAAATACTGCTAAGCATTTCGCCCGGCGTGCTAACGTTTCTGCCAGCTCGCCGCCTTAATGTGTGTGTATGTATGTATGTATGTATGTATGTATGTGTGTATGTGTGTATGTATGTATGTATGTATATATGTATGCATGTATGTATATATCTGTGTATATGTATGTATGTATGTGTGTGTGTGTATATGTGTGCGTGTATGGCAGAATTGTCAGCATACTAGACAAAATGCTTAGTGGAATTCTGTCCATCTTTACATTCTGGGTTCAAATTCTGCCATGGTTGACTTCACCTTTCATCCTTCTGGGGTCTATAAAATAGATATCAGTTGAGCACTGTGGTAGATGTAATTGACTTAGCCCCTCCCCTTAGATTGCTGGCTTTGTGCCAAAATTTGAAACCAATATTGCCACTAACACTACTTGTTACCCTAAAAATGGTAAAAACTTCCTTCGGTCATGATTGACCATGAGATTGCACCTAGAAAGTTACCCTCCAAGGCACAAGGTTGTTTATAAACCAACAGTCATCCATGCATACCAACCTTCCCTCTCCCCACCACTGATGTTATCCAAGGGAAAGGCAAAGGGGCCGATACAACTTGGCACCTGTGATATCACAACTCATTTCTACAGCTGATTGAACTGGAGCAATGTGAAATAAAGTGTCTTGCTCAAGGACACAACACACAGCCTGGTCAAGGAATCGAACTCACTACCACATGATTGTGATCCTGATGCTCAAACCACTGAGTCACAAAACACCCTCAACAACACCAATACTACTAATATTCTTTCCCACACTAGGCAAAAAAGCCCAAAATTTTTGGTGAGGTGAGGCAGTCCATTAGATTGATTCCCAGTATGCAACTGGTACTTAATTTATAGACTCCAAAAGGATGAAAGGCAAAGTCAACCTCAGCAGAATTTGAACTCACAACGTAAAGACAGACGAAATACCGCTAAGCATTTCGCCCAGCGTGCTAACGTTTCTGCCAGCTCGCATTCTTTACAATATTCTTTTCTCCTCCAGGCACAGGGCCCAAAATTTTGGTGGAGGGGGTCCGGTTGATTAGATCATCCCCAGTATGCAACTGGTACTTAATTTATCGATCCCGAATGGATGAAAGGCAAAGTCAACCTCAGCGGAATTTGAACTCAGAACATAAAGATGGATGAAATACCACTAAGCATTTCCACCGGCATGCTAACGTTTCTTATTTCTTTACTGCTCACAAGGGGCTAAACATAGAGGGGACAAACAAGGACAGACAAAGGGATTAAGTCGATTACATCGACTTCAGTGCATAACTGGTACTTAATATCGATCCCGAATGGATGAAAGGCAAAGTCGACCTCAGTGGAATTTGAACTCAGAACATAAAGATGGATGAAATACTGCTAAGCATTTTGCTTGATGTGCTAACGTTTCTTATTTCTTTATTGCCCACAAGGGGCTAAACATAGAGGGGACAACCAAGGACAGTCAAAGGGGTTAAGCTGATTACATCGACCCCAGTGTGTAACTGGTACTTAATTTATCGACCCTGAAAGGATGAAAGGCAAAGTCGACCTCAGCGGAATTTGAACTTAGAATGTAACGGCAGACAAAATACCGCTAAGCATTTTGCCCGATGTGCTAATGTTTCTGCCAGCTCGCCGCCTTTACAATATTAACACCACCAACATCACTAATGCCAGTGAATACCATTTATAATACCATCAGGGCCGGATTACAACTCACAGAGGCCCTTAGTACTTAAAAGATTTTGGTGCCCCCATATAAATGTAATTCAAAATATAAACAATAATAAACCATGAAATATATTTTTACCTTTTCACATGGAATAAAACTAAATAATAAGAAGGAAAATGACGTTTATTTTTGCATACTTTCACTTTATTTATATTTGTAAAGTTTTTTCCTACTTTTTAGAATTGCAAAGTCTTTGATCAGATCCTCACTATGACACCATGAATGCTTCTAAATTATATTTCCGATCATATAAGCCATTTCGAGTATTATTGTAGCAAGTTAAAAATCATTTCTTTTGTGCCGTAGACCATTTACCATTTCTGTGGTTCCCCCCCTCCTTCCCTGGATGCCCTAAGCATGCACTCCTTTTGCTTAATGGTTAGTCCACTAGCAACTAACACTGCAAATAGCACCATCCAACACCACGAAAACGACTACATCAGCAAAACTAACACCAACACCAACACCAACACCACAACTAACATTGTTACCAATTAGCATAGGCTTCAGCACCAGCCACTGCCAACCAACACCAACAATACCACTACAAGCTAGCATAGTTAAAAACATTGACCAGCATCAACACCACCAACACCACTACCAACTAAGGCCACCAGCTACCACAATAATCTACACCAAACAGAACCACTAACCAGTACAACTAACCAACACTGTTAACAATAAATACCACTACCACCACCTTCACCATCAGCAACAGCAGTAGCATCAAAAGCACCATTAACAATCCTCCCCCCACTGTCCTCCTCCCCGCCTCCGCCAGTAACAACAAGACACCAAGCAGCAACCGGCACCCTGTAATGTTGTGCGAGTTAAGTGTGGGGAGAGGTAAGTGGGACCGGCAGTAGAAGTGAGTGAGTGAGTGAGTGAGTCAGTGATCGGGAGGGGGGAGGTCCTAGCAGGATAGCAAGAACAAAAATAAAAAGGCGAAAAATATATATATAAAAGTAGAAAAAAACCCCCAAAAAACCCTCCAAAACCCCCACCCCTACTGAAGTACTGCCACCAGCAAAGCTATGTCACACATTCCATCTTTTGTTCCAACCCTAGATTAGTCAGCTTTACACTAATAACAATATACAATCGGTGCAGCGAAACAAACACAGGAAAATATAATTGGGAAGACATTGTTAAGAACGAAGAATATGTGCTTGTGTACATGTGTGTGAGCGTGTGTGTGTGTGTGTGTGTGTGTGTGTGTGTGTGTGGTAAATGTGGTGGTGGTAAAGTATTTGTGTGTAAGTGGTAAGTGTATGTGTGGCTATGCTGAGGGTGGGGAAAGGGCTTTTACCTTTTTTTTGGCGAGGGGTGAGCTATGGAGTGAAGGTGGGTGTATTTATGTGTGTGTGTATGTATGTATATGTGTGTGTGTATGTGCGTGTGATGTGTGTGTGGGGGGGATGCTTGTGTGTGTATGTTCACGTTTCTCTGTATGTATGTGATGTGTGTGTGCATGAGTGTTTGTATGGGGGTGAGTATATGTGTGGGTGATATGTGTACATGAGTTTGTGTGTGTGTGTGCGTGCGTGCATGCGTGTCTATGTGTGTGTGCTTGTGTATGCAGGTGTAGTTCAAGAGTATCATGCTACGAAGGGTTTATCATTTTTTTTTCTTAGGGGTTAGTCGTATGTGTATATATCTATGCATTTTTGGGGTTGTGAATGAGTATGGAGATTTGAGGGGCATTTTTTGTATGCATGTTTACTTGTCCATTTTTGTGTATGTATATGTGTGTGTTTCTTGTTGCAAGGCATATAAATATATATATATATACATACTGCTCTTCAAAACTATAAAGCCAGAGCACTGTCTGTTTTTTTTTTTTGGCAAACTATTCTACCCAAATTCATGAAACTCACCTCTGGATAGGAAATGGAATAGAAGAAGGCATTGCAATATTCAAATTTATTAAAATCCCAAAATAAATTAGATAATAATTTGGCAAAAAACATGCAGAGCCAGAAACCCCCAGTTCAAAACTATAACACCAGGTTGAATAATGTTTAAAAAATTATGCAAAACAGGGAAATTATGATATATTTCAATGATATTTTCATGTAATACATCAATAATAGTGTGTTTGACCACCACCTTTCTGAATTACTTCAAAGACATGATTTCATGCTCCCAGTCAACCTCTGCAGCAGATCAAGTAGAAGCTCTTTTTTATTGCTGTTTCAAGTTCATCAACAGATGAATACTGCTTGCCTTTGCTGTACACAACATTTGTGAGATATTGCCAGGCATTCTCTATAGAATTAAGGTCAAGACTTCTTGCTGGCCATTGCATGACTTCAAACCCAGTTGCATGGAGGAAATTCAAAGTTATCTTTGCTTTATGAATAGGAGCATTGTTCTGTTGAAATATAAAGTTCTTGCCATGGAGTCTTCTTCCTTCTCCATCAATGTGAACCCTGTCCAACATATACTTTATTTGAAAGCAGCAGAAATATAACAAAAGCTGTTACTCAGAGTTTCACGTTCCCATTCGTCGGACAATTTTGTTAAAATTTTAACAAAACTGTCCAACGAATGGGAACGTGAAACTCTGAGTAACAGCTTTTGTTATATTTCTGCTGCTTTTAAATAAAGTGTATATATATGTATATAT
>NC_068996.1:51409177-51410313 GCF_001194135.2 Octopus bimaculoides | reverse complement strand
TTGGTAGACGGAAACTGAAAGAAGCCTGTTGTATATATATCTATATATATATATATATATATATGTGTCTATTTGTGAGTCTGTGTTTGTCCCCCACTATCATTTGACAACCGAAGTTGGAGTGAATACAACTCTGTGACTTAGCACTTCAGCAAAAGATACCAATAGAATAAGTACTAGGCTTATAAAGAATAAGTCCTGGGGTTTATAAGTCCTGGGTTCGAATAAAGGCAGTGCTCCAGCATGGCCACAGTCAAATGACTGAAGCAAGTAAAAGAATAAAAGAACCATCATTTTTGCATCTATACCAGGGGGTGCCGAAAAGTTCCTGACATTTAAAGTATTGCAAAAGGCCTGGCCCAACCTTTTGAGTTCTTTTTCACAGGGCTCAGAAAAACTTAAAGACCACAGTAGTAAGTGTATGAATCTGAGAGGGGAATATGTTGAATAAAATCAGAATTAACTGATTCTCCTGCATTTTCTTTTACCCAGAACTAGGAACTTTTCAGCAGCCCCTCATGTATACACACACACACACACACACACGATGGGGTACTGAAAAGTTCCTGGTTTTAAAGGTGTAGTGAAAGGCCCAGTTGGAGAATCAACCTTCCAAGTTCAGAAAAACAGAAGAACCACTGCAATGAATGTGTGAATCTGAGAGGGGAATATGTTGAATAAAATCATAATTAACTGATCCTCCTGTATTTTCTTTTACCCAGAGCCAGAGACTTTTCAGCAGACCCCTCATGTATACACACACACACACACACACACACGCACACATTGAACATGCATGAGAAGAGACAATATTTGAGTTGGCATGAATGTTGTATGTATGTTGTGCACGAGTCTTTGAGAACTGTGGGATGAATTCAGCACTGTGTTTAGCATAATGAACAAAGGTAAAGTGACTGTAGTGTCTGTGCATATGTGTGTGTGTGTGTGCGTGCGTGCGTGGCGTGGCGTGGATTTTGTAGGTGTATATTTGCACAAACTTTGGTGTCTGCAGGCTTGTGTAAGGTATACTCGGCATACTTGTTTACATGTGTGTTGTAAGTCTACATTTGAAAGATTGAAAGAACAATAAGATCGAGAGGAGAGAGAAAGGGAGAGAAATGTGAGGGGGGGGGGGA
>NC_068996.1:51406094-51409167 GCF_001194135.2 Octopus bimaculoides | reverse complement strand
AAGATCGAGAGGAGAGAGAAAGGGAGAGAAATGTGAGGGGGGGGGGGAAGAGAGTTAAACAGAAGAGCAAGTGACGAAAAAGTGGAGAGGAAGGGGGGAAGTTGTATTATATCAGAAGAGGGGAAAATGAAAAGTGGGGCAGGGGGAAATGGCTGAGAAGAGGAGGTGGAATAAGGTGAAAGGAGAGGGGGGGAACAGCCAAAGTGAAGAGAATGAACGTGTGTGTGTGTGTGTGTGTGTGTAGGAGAGAAGGTAAAGAGAGGAAAAGGACAGAAGGATAGAAAAGGTGCTGGTAGGGGAGAACAATAAGGCAAATTGAAGGAAGAAATAGGAAACTGAGAAATCAAGGGCATAAAATGGAGAGGCAGTCGTAGGGGGCAGGGGGAGAGAGAGGGGGGAAGAGGAAGAGAGAGAGAGGGAAAGAAGGAGGGAGAGAGAGAGGGAAAGAAGGAGGGAGAGAGAGAGATGTAATTAATGACAATAATGAGGGGGAATGGGTAAGGAAAGTAAGAAAGAATAAGATAGGGAGAAGTCAGGGTAAAATTATAAGGATAAAAGGATTGAGGGAGGGAGAGAGAGAGGGACAAAGGGAAAGAGAAAGAGAAAGAGAGAAAACAGGAGAAGGATAGGAAGGGTAAAATTACAGAAGCTCAGGAAATTTTCAAATTCAAATGGAACCGTATCCTTAAAATCGTACCTTTTTTTTTTGTTTTGTTAAATGTTATAAATATTGTTTTAAGTTTTAATTCCCACTCTTTCAAGAACAAAACTTCTCAGTTCTTCAATCTCTGCAACTATACCACAATTTTTTGTTGTTCCAGCTCTCTGCCCCCACCATCTACCCCTGACTTCAACATATTTAAATGGAATTGGTTATATTTTTAATTCCATATTTTTTATAGATTACTGACTAATGGTGTAATTGCACAATTGGAATTTATTGGGATTAATAATATCTTTGGAATGAGAACCTATTTGCTGTTCTTTCTTGTTTGTATTTTATTTCCTTATATTTATTTAGTTTGGTTTGGAATTCTGATTATAATTTCTAAAATACATATTGATAATAATGATAATAATGATGATGATGATGATGATGATGATGATGATAATAATAATAATAATAATAATAATAATAATAATAATAATAATAATAATGATAATAATGGAAATGTTATCATGTACATTGTTTTGTCTTGGTATAAAAGATGGGCTACAGCAAATATTCTGCTTAATACCACAGATTTGCTTGTCAGTTGTTTGACCATAACTAGTTGAGCATGTCCCTTGGTGGCTGACGATATGTGCATCTCTGATCATGAGCAGAAGTAGTGGGGGAGCACCATGTGTTGAGAGGAATTCTTTGGGGTTTGGATAATTCCTCTTTTGTTCAACATCCTTAAACAACCCTTATTCAGGAACCTTTTGAGTGGGATGGGCTACTTGACCTAAAGAAAATTCTAACTGGGCCCCACCTGCAAGGTCATGCGCTGTTTATCTTGATATGAGATCACCATGTCGTGCACATATGGTTGTGATGCATGTGCCTGGTGTACCCTTATCAGACGGGTAGTCATGATGGGTATAATGGGCTTCGTATATTTGTACCCCAGTGTCACTTTGATAGCATGTACTGCTCTTTCACTCAATAATAATAATTATTATTATGATACTAACTGGGAATTATGTGGAAAGCTAGGATCTGACCATACTGATAAATGGTATGAACATGAACCTAGCAAAGTACTAGAAAGTAAGAAACACAAGATGTTGTGAGACTTCAACATTCAGATTGACAGAGTAATAGAAGCTAGAAGGTCTGATTTAGTAGTAGTAGACAAAGAGAATAGAAAATGCCAGATAATAAACTTTACAGTCCCAAATGATGAAGAAATCAATATGAGAGGTATAGAGAAAATAGCAAAGTACTAGGACCTAACCATTCAATTACAGAGACTATGGAAAGTGTGGGTAAAATGTATCCCAGTAGTTATAGATGCATTGGGACCTATCCTTAAAAATCTGAACAGATGGATAGAGGATATAGGCATAAAACCCAGTTTAGTACAGCTCCAGAAAACAGTGTTATTAGGGACAGCTAGGATACTTAAGAGGTAGAAGATATTTGTCCAAGGTGCCTCACAGTGGGACTGAACCCAGAATTATGTAGTTGGGAAGCAAACTTCTTACCACACAGCTACGCATATATATATATATACTCACACACATATACACACATGTATGTATGTAAGAAATGTAAAATAGGTTCTCTGGCTATAAATATCTAGAAGCATCCTAGAACAGAAAGGGCTGATTACCAGGTTTTTAAGGGGCATAAATGGCTGAGATTGCAACAATACCCCTGAATGCGCTGCAAGTTCATTGAACAATTACTTATTTACAGGTGAGTAGTGGACTGTGTGTATGTGTAAACACACACACACACACACATATATGGAGTGGCTGTGTGATAAGAAGCTTACTTACCAGTCACATGGTTCCAGGTTCAGTCCCACTGCATGGGACCTTGGGCAAGTGTCTTATATATATATATACATGTTGTTGGTAAGTAAGCTACTTACCACACAGCCACTCCATATCTTGTAAATTTGTTCATGGGAAATGTTTTGAATATGCAAATAAAGCTCCTATTCCATTATGCCAGCCACAGTCTAATGATGCTGACTGGTGAACCATTTTTTTGAGTTCCGTCAAGCTGTACTAATATAATGTTGGATAAATATAATAATAATAATAACAATAATCCTAGGATGGAATTTATAAACATTTAATGCATTGCTACATGTGTTTCCACAAATCACATGATGACTCTTCAGACCACAGACTGTATTCCTAGGATGATCACAGTGTCGTCCGTTGTATCCATGGGCATCAGGTAGCTCATGGATACTAGGGACGACTCTACAATCATCCCAGGAATACGGATTGTGATCTGAAGAGTCATGTGATTAGTGGAAACACATGTAGCAATGCATTAAATGTTTATAAATTCTATCCTAGGATTATTGTTATTATTACAATATATGAATATATATATATATATATATATATA
>NC_068996.1:51400176-51405750 GCF_001194135.2 Octopus bimaculoides | reverse complement strand
TTTCACCAGTCCTCAGTCAAATCGTCCAACCCATGCTAGCATGGAAAGCGGACGTTAAACGATGATGATGATGATGATGATGAGGGCCTTAGAGTCAACCTAGCTAAAACCAAAGCCTTAATAAGTAGGAAGGTAGAAAAAACACAAACCCCTTCAGGTAGATGGCCTTGCTCGATCTGTGGAAAAGGCGTAGGTAGAAACTCCCTAAGATGTACCCAGTGTAAGCTATGGACATATAAGAGGTGCAGCAATATCAAAGGAAGGCTAACTGGGAAGTTAGTTTTTGTATGCAGCAGATGTTCAGGAGCTATAAACACTGTAAATGTGCAGAAAACAACTTCTGCCACATTCCGGGGAGAAAAACTAGACGTAGTTGATAGCTTCTGTTATCTAGGTGACCAAGTCAGTAGCGGGGGAGGGTGTGCTGAAAGTGTAGCTGTTAGAATAAGAATAGCCTGGGCTAAGTTCAGAGAGCTCCTACCTCTGCTGGTGACAAAGGGCCTCTCACTCAGAGTAAAAGGCAGACGGTATGACGCACGTGTATGAACAGCCATGCTACATGGCAGTGAAACATGGGCTGTGACTGCTGAGGACATGCATAAGCACACAAGGAATGAAGCCAGTATGCTCTGATGGATATATAATGTCAGTGTGCATACTAGACAGAGTGTAAGTACCTTGAGAGAAAAGTTGGACCTAAGGGGCATTAGATGTGGTGTGCAAGAGAGACAACTGCGCTGGTATGGTCATGTGGGAATGAGGATAGCTGTATGAAAAAGTACCACACCCTAACAGTTGAGGGAACCTGTGGAAGAGGTAGACCCAGGAAGACCAGGGATGAGGTGGTGAAGCATGACCTTTGAACATTAGGCCTCACTGAGGCGATGACTAGTGACCGAGAGCTTTGGAAATAGGCTGTGCTTGAGAAGACCCAACAGGCCAAGTGAGACCATAACCCGTGGCCTATGCCAGTGGTGTAACCAGCCCACTTATATGTACCTTTCCTTCATTAGACACTAAACTCTGCTTGTGAAGACCTGTTGAGGCAAGTGAGATTGAAATCAAATCAAATTCTCAAATTCGATGACTGGCACCTGTGCCAGTGGAGCGCTAATAGCACCATCCGAGCGTGATCACTTAAAGTGCAGCTGACTGGCTTCCATGCCGGTGGCACGTAAAAAGCACCATTCAAGCATGATCATTACCAGCGTGACCTTACTGGCACTTGTGCTGGTTGAACCTGATAAGACATTTGAGCGAGATCGTTGCCAGTGCCGCTGGACTGGCTCCTGTGCAGGTGGCACATAAAGAACACCATTTTGAGTGTGGCCGTTGCCAGTACCGCCTGACTGGCCCTCATGCCGGTGGCCTGTAAAAGTACCCACTACACTCTCAGAGTGGTTGGCATTAGGAAGGGCATCCAGCTGTAGAAACTCTGCTAGATCAGATTGGAGCCTGGTGCAGCCATCTGGTTCATCAGTCCTCAATCAAATCATCCAACCCATGCTAGCATGGAAAGCAGACGTTAAACGATGATGATAATGATGATACACACACACACACACACACACACACACACACACACACACATATGTATATATACATACATTTTTCACCATGTTAAACCTTTAATCTCATCACATTTTTTTCCTTCTCATCCCTTTCCATCAAAGGCTTGAAAAGTCAAAGGCTTCTCCATTTTGATGTTCCTTCACCTGTCCTCGTGCATTGTTTTCTGTAAATTTGAGCTATATATGGAGATTTTATTAATGGTTCAATCCAGAAGATGATGGGTCCTTTGTGGTTAATGTTTAGCATGTACATCCGTGAGTCAACAATTTCAGGAAACACTTGTGTACAAAAGGAAATTCCAGAAGGATGATGTTATGAGGAGGAAGGACTGGCAAATGTGTATAATATGGGACAATGTGTTGAGTGTGAAGATGAGAAACAGGTGTGTTATAAGAATTGTGGCGGAGGTAGTATGTAAGTGGCTCAGAAGAGCAGAGGATATTGCAACAGGCAAAAAGAATGGGAAAGATAAGGAGAGATAGAGAGAGAGAGCAGGGGGGAGAGAAAGGGGGGAGGTAGGGGAGAAAGAGAGAGGAGTGAGAGAAGGGGTGAGAGAGAGTGGTTAGGAATAATAGCTGGTTAAGATAGATATGTGTATACAGATAGATAGATAGATAGATAGATAGATAGATGGATCGATAGATGGATAGATAGATAGATAGATAGATAGATAGACAGATAGACAGGCAGACAGATAGATAGATAGACAGACAGATAGATAGATAGATGCATACATGGATAGATAGATAGATAGACAGACAGACAGATAGATAGATAGATAGATAGATAGATAGATAGACAGATAGATAGACAGACAGACAGACAGGCAGATAGATAGACAGATAGATAGACAGATAGTATGACTTTAAACTGCATTTGGTATTGGGGCTCTGATTTGAAAGTTCCAGGGTTTTGAAGAGTTTGGAACCACCCCTTAGCTACAATTGTTGCCAGGTGTGTTCTGACTCAGAATACAAGAACTTGCCAGAACGTCTGCAATGAGTCAAACATCATGGAAATAGAATCCACCAGGAGTGAGGTAACCCTACCTATTATCACAACATCCTTCTAGGAGCAGGACACTCCGATGCAAGACCTGTAGTTTCACATGGTTATTGGTCATCTCACTTCAGCCGGTCACTTATGTGCTAATCGCAGAAACTCAGTGAGTGGTACTTATGTTATACAAGTGCTTATCACTATAATCCAATGACATACAGATGTCTTTTAATGATGAACTTCTTTGTCGTCATTCCATCTACTGAAAGTCCTATGGCAATACAAAGAACGGTATTGTGTGCTGACCTGACCAGTTCATAGTGCACAGATATACAGATCTGCAGTAGGACTGAATAGTCACCTGAGATGGCATGGTTGGAAAGTCAGTACTGCTATTGACAACAAAGAAACAAAGAGAAACGACAATCAGCCGTGAAGATGGAGTAATAATAACCATACATACATACATACATACATACATACATACATATATACATACACACACACACACACACACACACACACACACACACACATACAAATACACACACACACACATGTATAAATATAAATGAAAAATAAGAAAATGGAGATATTGAAGTTATTAAGAGTTTATTATCAGCAAAAAATTGATCATTATCCCTTACAGCTGTTTCAATTAAGCTTAGTGAAGTTTAATGAATATTAAAATTATATTTCTGATCTTAATCTCTTCAGAGAGTAGAAAAACATTTACTCTCAGATATTTTGTGTGTTAGTTTTTTGAATCATCATGGCAGACTGAGTTTTTTTATGTGACACCAGCATTTATGAGCCCACACAATGAGGAATGCTCAGCTGGAGAAGATTGCAAGGGATAAGCCTGTATGCAAGGGCAACTATGCTTTTACTTAGCTCAACATGTCTTTTCAAGCACAGCAGACTGCCAGGGGTCTCAGTCCTCTGTCATCCCCTCTGTTCCTGGGTCTACCCTTTTCACATGTTCCTTCTACATTTAGCAATTAGCACATCATCATCATCATCATCATCATTGAACGTCTGCTGTCCATGCTGGCATGGGTTGGATAGTTTGACCAGGACTAGCAAGCTGGAAGGCTGTACCAGACTCTAGTCTGGTTTGGCATTATTTCTACAGCTGGATGCCCTTCCTAATGCCAACCACAGTGCAATGGGTGCTTTTACGTGTCACTGGCATGGGTGCAATTTGTGTGACACCAGTATCTGTTGCAACTACAATTTCACTTGGCTTGATGGGTCTTCTTCTCAAGCACAGTATAATGCTAAACATCTTGGTCATTTGTCATTGTCTCCGGGAGGCCCAATACTTGAAAGATGCTTTTTGTGTGCCACCAGCATAGGTGCCAGTTACATAATACCAGCATCGGTCATAGCTATGATTTCACTTGGTTTGATGTGTCTTCTTAAGCATAGCATATCGCCAAAGGTCTCAGTCACTTGTCATTGCCTCTGTGAAGTTCAAAGTTTGAAGGTCATGTTTCACCACCTTGTGCCATGTCTTCCTGGGTCTACCTCTACCACAAGTTTCTTCCACAGTTAGAGATCGGTACTTCTTCACACAGCTGTCCTTGTCCATACACATCACATAACCATACCAGTGCAGTCATCTCTCACCACATCCAATGCCCCTTAAGCCCAATTTCTCTCACAAGACACTTACACTCCGTCGTACATGCACACTGACATTGTACATCCAGCAAAACATACTAACTTCATTTCTTTCAAGCCTATACACGTCCTCAACAGTCACCATGATTCACTGCCATGTAACATGGCTGTTCACGCACAGGCATCACACAATCTGCCTCTCACTCTGAGGGAGAGGCCCTTTGTTGCCAGCAGAGGTAGGAGCTCTCTGAACTTTGCCCAGCCTATTCTTATTCTAGCTGCTACACTCTCGGAGCATCTACCTCTGCTACTAACTTGGTCACCTAAATAACAGAAGCTATCTACTACCTCTAGCTTACCTCCTCTAGCAGTTGATGGAATCTATTTTCTGTACATTTTTGGAGTTTATTGTACCTGTGCACCTTCCACATACAAAAACTATACTTCCAGTTTACCTTCCTCTGATATTGCTGCACCTCTTATGTGTCCATAGCTTACCCCAGGTACATCTTATGGAGTTTCTACCTTCACCTTTCCTACAGACTGAGCTGGGCCATTTACCTGAAGAGGTTTGTGATTTGTCTGCCCTCCTGCTTACTAAGACATTGTTTTTGTTAGATTAACTCTAAGGCCCTTTGATTCTAGACCATGCCACCACGCCTGAAATTTCTTCTCTAGTTCTGGTAGTGATTCAACTATGAGAGCAATGTCATCAGCATAGAAAAGTTCCCAGGGGCAGCTCATTCTGAATTCCTCTTTTATTGCCTGGAGGACTATGAGGAATAAGAGGGGAATGAGGGCTGATCCTTGGTGAACCCCTACTTGTACTTTGAATTATTTGCTATACTCATTGCTAACCTTTACCTTACTGATAGCATCTCTGTACAGCTCTCACCAGCCACTCATCTATCCCTAGCTTCCGCATTGACCACAAGTTAAGGGAGTGGGGGACCCTGTCAAAGGCTTTCTCCATGTTGACAAAAGCCAGGTACAGGGGTTTATTTTTAGCTAGATATTTCTCCTGCAGTTGCCTAACTAGGAATATAGCATCTGTCATGCTCATGCCTGGTACAACTCTGAACTGCATCTCATCTATGCTAATTATCTCCCTAATTAATTGTGTTTGACCCTCTCCGTGACTTTCATCACCTTGTCCAGCAGTTTAATGCCTCTACAACTGCCCTGTCTAAGGTGTCACCTTTGCCTTTGTAGCAGTCTATATTTGTTACTGCTGAAGGCCGGTTTATAGGGTTACCCAGGGTTTCTCACCATAAAGGGTACTTTTATGGTGAGAAACCCAGGGTAACCCTATAAACCAGCCTTCCCCAGTTAATATATGTTAATATATATATATATATATATATATATATATATATA
>NC_068996.1:51394545-51399707 GCF_001194135.2 Octopus bimaculoides | reverse complement strand
ATATATATATTAAAATAGAAGAATTAAAACAAAATTGGGAAGTTGATAATTGTTTATTATTAACCATTCTACCCATGCTAGCATGGAACATGTATGTTAAATGATGATGATGATAACTTCCCAATCTCTATTTTCTTTTTCTTCTTTTATATGAATATAAACTATATGTCTTTATATATACACCTATTATTTTAAGGAAATTAATTACCCCAAAATATTAGGTATTGAACCAGCTTTTTGTTGGATGAAACCATTCTTTCATGAGGTTTGCACAATCTCTAATCGAATTTATATATTAAAATTTATGTATGGTTATATGTGTGTGAATGCGTATGTGCATGTGTATGTGTTTGTATGTAATGTATGCATATGTTTATATCAGTCATCAAATATAAATGAAAGATGTGGACATCAATGAGAGAAAAAATATATAAAAAGGTCTGATGCTCTTTGAGGAGCAGACATTTTCTTGTTGCTGTCTCTCGCAGAAATGGTGTGAAGCAATGGATGTCCTGTCGGAAATCTCTAATAATTGAAGCTGTTGTTCACAACTATGACATAACTGAAATGAAAAAAAAAGTATAAAGACACACACACGCACATGCGCATGCATGCATGCACACAGATACACATGCACACACATGTGTGCACATGCACACACACATACATATGCGCACACACATGCATATGCACACACACATGCATATGCACACATGCACACATACACACACGTACACATGCATGCACGCACACACATACATGCACACATGCACACACACACATTCACACACAGCCACACATACACACATGCACATGCATGCATGCATGCACACACACACACGCACATACACACACATGCATGCACGCACACACACACACACACACATTCACACACACATACACACTCACTCACACGCACACACACATTCACACACACACACACACGCACACACACACACATTCACCCACATTAGAAAGTAGTTTAAACTTAGTATCTGGCAAGCTACTCTTCTTTAGTAGGTAAAAAAAAAGGGGAGTTTTCTTATCTGTTGCTCTGGCTTCAAATATTGTTTTCCATCTGATGTAACAGCAGCCATGACAACATCAATATCCACAGCAGGAGAAGCCTCTACATGGTTGTTCAACATGCTAGAAACAGTGACCAAATTTTGAAATCAAACCTGACTTTTCAAACACAAAATAAAGGACATTAAATAATGTAGAAATCTCTTATTTATTTATTTTTTGTATCGCCCTTGAATTGCTGCCATGCTGGAGCATCAGCTTGTAGTGTTTAGTCCAGTGGATCTCAACAGCAGTCCATATGATCCTTTGAGGATCCATATGACTCCTTGTGGGTCCATATAAGATTTCTTTTTTTTTGGGGGGGGGGGGTCCACACAACAAAACACTAAACTGGTGATCTACAATAATATTTTAAAGGACCCCTGAAAAATTTTGCTTTAGATGTATGCATTGATATATATTGCAAGAAACAGCTGGGGTTCTTTCTCTAGTCTTCACATGCATAGATAAGCAAGCCCTAATATGCTAATTAACTCATAACTGAGACCCTGATAAGTGTTATGTCTCTGGGTCAGAGTAAATCTGGGAACAACAGCTAAGAAGGAATTCCATACTCTTCAAAATCCTGTAACTCCCAAACCAGGGTCACACTATCAGTTTCAGTTTAATCCTTTAGCATTTCACATTTTCTGTCAAATGTAATGCTTATTCATTTACATAGGAACCTACTACACTCTCTGAGTGGTTGGCGTTAGGAAGGGCATCCAGCTGTAGAAACATTGCCAGATCAGATTGGAGCCTGGTGTGGCTTCCTGGCTTGCCAGACCTCAGTCAAACCGTCCAACCCATGCCAGCATGGAAAAACAGACAATAAACGACGATGATGGTGATGTTGATAGGCTTGAATTAATAATGCATCATCGCACAGCTTTGAGATTCCAATGATATGATTGTTTATATTTAAAATGACATTGTAGGGTAGTGTGAGAGACCAGATCTGATTGGTTTGAACTTAAAACAGGTAGAATATTTGGGCTGGTTTAGATGCTAAAGTGTTTAGATGCTACTTGGCTGGTTTAGATGCTAAAGGGTCAAAATCATATCCAGAACATGTAATAAGGAAATCCCTATGGTACTATCACAGCATATATTGGAATATTTGTTTAAGTTATGGCCTTAATAAAGGAACCAGTCATCACTCAGATCAGAGCACGAAACACTATTGTAACAAGCTCATTGACACTGAAAAACAAGAATAATTGACAACATGTATTGGTACGTTCTTAAGAAGTTTGCATTGGAATCACAGGATTCTGAGTGTTATCTCAGTGCGTGACGCCTCAGGAAAGTGTCGGCTATCATAGCTTAGGTCTAACCAAACCCAAGTGAGTGGAACTTAGTAACTGGAACTATGTGGAAACTTACCTTATGTATCATCATCATACACACACACCATCATCACACACACACACACACACACACAACATCATCATCACACACATGCACGCATGCACACACACATGCACGCATGTACACACACATGCACGCATGTACACACACATGCATGCACACACACATGCATGTATGCACACACACACACATGCATGTATGCACACACACACATGCATGTATGCACACACACACATGCATATATGCACACACACACACATGCCCGCATGCACACACACACAAAATACTATAAAATGCTTCTTCCAGTTTTCATCTACCAATTCTATTCAGAAGGTAGTGGTTGACCCAAGGCTACAGTAGAAGGCATTTGTCAAAGGTGCCATGCAGTGGGACTGAACCTGGAACCATGTAGTTGGGGAGCAAACTTCTTACCTCATAGCCATGCCTGCAACTCTATAATGTGAAAGACCTTGGGATATCCTTGTGCACATGCTAAGATATCAATAAAAAGGTTTCCACCAAAACAAAAAAGAAAAAAAAAACATTAAAGGAAAGGGGCCATTAGAAACCCTTGAACTGTAAAATAGGAGGACTGTAGGATATCATTAATGAAAGCTTGAGGAGTTCAAGAGAAAATCTATTCTTCACGGTGGTGCACCAGCATGACCGCAGCCACTTGGCTGAAACACATAAATAAATAAAAATTTAAAAAATAAAATAAAAAGAAGAAATATGATACATCAGTGATACAAAAAAATGAGAGGTGGGGATACAGTAAAATATTGAATGAAGAAAAGTATGAGATATCAAAAGAGAAAATCATTAAATATCTTTAAAAATGCCATAAACTAACAATAATAAAGAAAAAAAGATCATTGATGTGCCAACAAAAAAAGACAATGAGAAAGTGATGATGAAAACTATATGATTTCAATATTGCTAAAGAAACTTATGAGAAAAATATCAATGAAAAAAACTATAAAATATCTGTAGAAAATATTAAGATGACAGTAATAGTGGTAGATTGTAATAATTAGTTATGATCCTGTAAGTTGTGTTCAAATCCCACAAGAGTCAACCTTGTTTTTTATCCTTTTATGGCCGATAGAATATAAGTACTAATCTAGGAAAGCAAATTGGCAGAATTGTTAGAGAATTGGTGAAAATAATTTTTTGTATCTGTTCCAGTTCTTTATATTCTTAGCTGACATTGACTTTGGCTTTCAACTTTTCATTGGTCTATAAAACACCGGTCAAGTATTGGCAGTGATGTAATTTGCGATACTTAATCCACCACCTTCCTGTCATTTTTTTCCTTTCATCTTGGGCCTCTGTAAGAAACCAACAAAGAAGGTTTTATAGAATATCAGCAGAAAATATATAAAATAACAACAGCTTCTCAAGATAAACCTACAAATCAGCAAAGGGATCTTTCTGATTTGACGGGCAACACTTTTCATTAATGTTTTATGTAGTGTTTTTGGTACAACATTAACATGAAATAACTTGCAATATATAAATTTTTGTTAAGAAGGCTAAGAGAAAAAGTTGTTTTGTATGACACATTCTACCAGTGTCCCAAGTTTGAAAGTGTTTCGTTAACAAAACAAGTGTTGGCCGTCAAACCATAAAGATCCCAACAAAGCACACAAACACAGAACAAATACATGTTTGATGGCTGGCTTCATCATCATGCAGCTTGGATATTTTGGTTGCTGGATGCTCCAGTTTGGCAATGTCTGTTGAATTCATTCTGAACTGGTAAATCCTCCTCTATAGCACTGCAAGGTCAAGGGTGGTATTGGCAGGAGTGGTGCTGGTACCGGTGCTGGTATTGTTGGTGTTGTTGCCGTTGGTGGTGATATTGGTAGTTGTGCTGGTAATGGTGGTAGTGTTGGTAAAAGTGGTATAGTATAGGTACTTGTGGAGGTGTTGTTGTTGGTGACAGCATTATAAGTAGTGTTAATAGTGGCAGTGATGGTATCAGTGAAATTGGTAGTAATAATGGTGTTGTTGCTATTTGGTGTGGGGGAGGTGATGGTAGTGGAGTGGTGGTGTTGATAGTGGTGACGGTTGGTGAGACTTATTTGAGAGCAAAAAATAAAAAGGGGAAAAAAAAATCCCTGAGAATAGTAACTTAATAAGTACTATTTATCAATACTGCTCATATTCTGCTACCTTCCTCGACCACCACAATTACCACTCAGGTGTTCACAATTCTTGTTGTGCACCCCCACCACGACCAGTAGCAGCAGCAGCAACAACAACAACAACGCCACCACCCCACAGTTACTACTACTACTACTACTACTACTACTACTACTACTACTACTACTACTACTACTACTGCTGCTGCTGCTGCTTCCACCACCACAACCATTGCTGCCACCACGACCACTGCTGCTACCACCATACCACCACCACCACCACTACCACCACCATCGTAATATCAGTAACTGTCGTTCCCTGCAACTGCTGCCACAAACAATTGCCAACTTGTAATTACTATTTAGCAGAGCTCCTAGCATTACCACTCCACCACCACTACCACCACCACCTGAATCCACCACAATAACCACCATTACCATGACCCTCCGCCCCTCCACCCGTGCCCCACCCCCATGGCCGACCACCACCATGAGTCAACAAGGCTGCTTGTATTAGGGGAGGGGAGGAGGGAGAGTGGTGGGGTTGCTTGACCTGTTAGAGTTATCAGTGAAATCTCC
>NC_068996.1:51391570-51394417 GCF_001194135.2 Octopus bimaculoides | reverse complement strand
CATAAATAAATAATATAGTTTTTATCTTTTATCTTTTAATTGTTTCAGTCATTGGACTGCCTTGAAAGGGTTTTACAAATGGAACAAATTGACCGGTGCTTGTTTGGTTTTATAAAGTATGGTACTTATTCTGTTGGTCTCTTTTGCCAAACCACTAAGTCATGGCATACTAAGTCACAAATACTGATTATTGAGCGATAGTGGGAAGACAAACCACACAAACATCACACACACACACACACACACACACACACACACACACACACACACTTACACATAGATACATATGTATACATGCATACATACATACAAACACAGACATACATACACACATACACACACACATACACACACACATACACACACATACATACATACACGCACACATACATACATACATGCACACACATACATACATACATACATACATACATACATACATACATACATGTATGTATGTATGTATATACAGGGTGCAATGGGTAAATTGTCGCCATTTCATATTTCTAATCTTGCATATGCACATTGTTTTTGATTTTGTTCACTATACAGTGTAGTGGGGTCAGTTGGGCACCATCTGCGAGAAAAACAGTACCATCATGTGATTCACTCTGCTAGAAATTTGGAAATGATATGCTGTACTGTTTGGCATTTGTGCCGGAAGCTCTAATAGGAACAGATGGTGAACACACAGAACATGACCTCTGTTTAAAGCAATTGCTCAGCCTGCCAGAAATAACAGCTAAAGATTCCTCAGATTGTGCTCCAGTTACCTTAAAAAACAGAAGAAGCGAACGCATCAGGTTATTGTAGTCATAAATATTCTGTTTGAAACAGAATGAAAAAAAGAAGAGGAGATCCCAGCTGAGGGGGTCTTTGATTATTATAAGCCTGCTCGATTAAGACTGATCTGGGCCTAAATGACAACAACAACAACAACAACAACAACTGTAACAAGCTATAGCGTTATCACAGTCACTAGGGCTAACAGTATCAACACAAAAGCAAACTACTACTTACACCACCACCATCATCACCACCACCACTACCACCGACACCACCACTGCCATCATCATCATCATCATTGTTGTCATCATCACCATCGTCATCATTGCCTTCATCACCATCATCACTATTATCATCATCATCATCATCATCATCATCACCATCATCATCATCATTATCATCATCATCATCATTATAATTGTTAAGAGGTTAGATATTGTGAAACTAGATCCACATAGATCATCAACACACTGCCATCACCGATATTATTGTTCTCATAAATACATTAGTGATCATGAGCTTGAGCTCACAATCATGAGGTAGTGAGTTCAATTCCCAGACTGGACTGTGTGTTGTGTTCTTGAGCAAGACACTTTATTTCGTGTTGCTCCAGTTCACTCATCTGTAGAAATGAGTTGCGACGTCACTGGTGCCAAGCTGTATCGGCCCCTTTGTCTTTACCTTGGAGAACATCAGTGGTGTGGAGAGGGGAGGGTGGTATGCATGGATGATTGCTGACCTTCTTAAATAACTTTGCCTGGACTTGTGTCTCGGAGGGGAACTTTCTAGGTGCATTCCCATGGTCATTCAAGACCAAAGGGGTCTTTACCTTTTTAGATCATGAGCCAACAAATATGTCTTGATATAGCAATTTCACCAGCTAGAAATAGCAACCAAACCGCATCCTATTGTTCTGAAAAGAGGAAAAATATACACAGGACACCAAACTCCCTGATATACGTAGAATAAGACAGAATGGTCATGGTTGGAATTTCATTTATTAGAAGGCTCCCTAAGTCAAAAACTGACCTGGGCTGTCTACAACAATAACAACAGCACTCCGGAGGAGAGAGAGAAAGAGAGAAAGAGAGAGAGAGAGAGAAAGAGAGAAAGAGAGAGAGAGAGAGAGAGAGAGTTGATTGTGTTGTGTCCAGTCCTGGTCAAGCCTGGCAGAGCCAATTGTCTGCAATGTAGGAAGTTGCAAGCAGGCACATGGTTAATTGGTCAAAGGACTAGGTGTGAACCACAGTCAAAAAGAAATCCCAGGTATACCATGATCTCCATCGAGTTGAGCTAAACAGTGCACTCCAGCATGGTGGTGGTGGTGGTGTGGTCAGATGAGGGAGGGGCGGGGGTTGCCACATGATGTGATGTATGCGGCAATGCTTATGTTTAATAGTGGTTGTGGTAGTCGTCATCATCATCATCATCATCACCATCGACATCACCACCTTTATCATCATCATCATCATCATCATCATCATCAGCAGCAGCAGCAGCATCAGCATCAGCTTGTTCATAGTGTTGGTGGTAATGATAGTGGTAACAGTGGTCATGATATTGGTTGGGACAACAATAACGGTGGTGGTGGTCATCACTGCTGTCTTCGAGGTAGTGATTGTCGTGGTTGTTGTGGGTCATGGTGGTGACCATGATGGCAATGGTAGTAGTAAGAGTAGCAGTGGTGGTGGTGGTGGTGATGGTAGTAGTGGTAGTGGTAATGGTTGCAGTAGTAACAGTAGTCACAATGGCAGTTGGCATAGTAGTAATAACAGTGTTGGTGGTGGTGGTGGTGGTGGTGTGGTGTGGTGTAGTGTGGAGATAGTGGTGACGGTCGTCATCATCATCATGGTTGTGGCGGTGGTTGTGTGGTGGTAGTGGGGATGGGGTGGAGGTGGCGGTGATGTTGGTGGTGATAGTGGTCATCATGTCCTTTTAGCAGTTCTCATGGTGGTGGTAGTAGTGGTGGTGGTGATAGTAGTATAGGTGGTGTAGGTGGTGGTGGCGGTGGTGGTGGCGGTGGTGGTAGTGGTGATGACGGTACAGTGCCCATAGAAATGG
>NC_068996.1:51391004-51391560 GCF_001194135.2 Octopus bimaculoides | reverse complement strand
TGATAGTAGTATAGGTGGTGTAGGTGGTGGTGGCGGTGGTGGTGGCGGTGGTGGTAGTGGTGATGACGGTACAGTGCCCATAGAAATGGTGGCACAAGAAATAAGCAACAAAAAAACCCCAAAAAAACAAAAAAAAAAACAAAGGAAAGGCTTTTAGCATTTCTGATTCAAAGTAATAATTTCAAGTAGAAAGTATTTCATCACTTGATCCCTCATAATTTTTGCTTTTCTTTTATAAACTTTAACCTTAGTAACCTTCTCTCTCACTCCTCCTCCCCAGCCCCCCCTCTCTCTCTCTTGAAGATGAAACTCTTACAATTTTTGTCTTTAAGTATCCTAAGTGAGCTCAAGTTTCTCTCTTTATTTCCCCCGCTCTCTCTCTCTCTCTCTCTCTCTCTCTCGTTTGCTCTGTTTTTATTTTTTTATCTACTTCACTGTATATCAACTGACATAATTATCTACCTGCCTGTCTGTCTGTCTGTTTGTCTGTCTATCTATCTATCTATCTATCTATCTATCTCTCTCTCTCTCTCTCTCTCTCTCTCTCTCTCTCTCT
>NC_068996.1:51390757-51390994 GCF_001194135.2 Octopus bimaculoides | reverse complement strand
TGTTCATCTCTCTCTCTCTCTCTCTCTCTCTCTCTCTATCTATCTATCTATCTATCTATCTATCTATCTAAGTATTGATCTGTTTATCAATATGTCTGTATATTTATTTATCTATCTGTCTACCTATCTGTTTATCTCTCAGTCTGTTTCTCCCCTCTCTCTCTCTGTCTCTCTCTCTCTTACTCACTGGTTATCTGTCTATTTTATACATCTCCCTATCTCTCTCTCTCTCTCTCA
>NC_068996.1:51389028-51390689 GCF_001194135.2 Octopus bimaculoides | reverse complement strand
CTCTCTCTCTCTGTCTCTCTCTCTCTTACTCACTGGTTATCTGTCTATTTTATACATCTCCCTATCTCTCTCTCTCTCTCTCACTCTATCTTACTATCTGTTTATCTCTCTCTCTCTCTCTCTCTCACTCTATCTATATCTCTCTTTATCTCTCTCTCTGTCTCTCTCTCTCTTACTCACTGGTTATCTGTCTATTTTATACATCACCCTATCTTTCTCTCTCTCTCACTCTCTCTCTCTCTCTCTTTATCTCCGTCTCCCTGTCTCTCTCTCTCTCTTACTCACTGGTTATCTGTCTATTTATACATCTCCCTATCCAGACTTTTTGTTATACAAACGCAAAACACAACTACACTACACCAGTTTCCTCTTCTAAGATTTCAAGTGCATCAGACACGACACCACTCCTTTTGCTATCTCCGTTCTCTTCATCTCCTGCTGACTCAACTCTGCCATCTTCCTTGATTAACTACCACTCGCCCCACTTTTTTTGGCTAACAAATCTGACATCATTATTTATTTAGATATTTTAGGTTATTGCAAAGGATGCAAAGCTGCCTGACTTCAACTTTTCAACTTTTTAGCCGAAATATCAGCGGCACCCCTTGAAGTGTCACCGTCACTTTTTTTTTTTTTAAGAGTGTGCTCCATGAAAGCCTGGATAATTGGTGAAATGAGATAATGCTTAATAAATAAATAAATAAATAAATAAATAAATAAATAAATGAATATATAGATAAATGCATAAATAAACTAAATAAATGAATAAAACTAAAAAATACAAAAACTAAAAAAAAATTGATGTAGCAGAAAATACAAATATAAATCTGTTTCTATTCCACACGCAATCTGTAAGTTCACAATTCTAGCAAAATAAGTACAGTGGAGGTTGGGGGATGTAAGTATGTATGTTTGTATGTAAGAATGTGTGTATGTGTGTGTGTGTATGTGTGTGTGTATGTATGTATGTATGTATGTATGTATGTTTGTATGTGTGTGTGTATGTATGTGTGCATGCATGTATGTATGTATGTATGTATGTCTGTGTGTGTGTATATGTAAGTATGTATGCATGCATGCATGTATGTATGTATGTATGTATATATGTATGTATGTGTGTGTGTATGTATGTATGCATGCATGTATGTATGTATGTATGTATATATGTATGTGTGTATGTATGTATATATGTATTTATGTGTGTATGTATGTATGTATGTATGTATGTATGCATGTATCAGCCATCATGTATGTATGTATGTGCAGATTTGTATGTTCTATGTATGTATTCTCATGCATATAGTTGCATATCGAGACATGCTCATATATATTTAAATGATAAACTTCCGGAAAGTTTTACAGTTTTTTACCGTTCCAGTGATGGATTGGATCCAATTAGCTTTTATGTATGAATGTATGTATGTATATATGTATGGATGGATGGGTGGATGTCTGTGTGTGTATATATATGTATGTATGTGTAAGTATGTATGCATGTATGTATGTATGTACAAGAGTGCACACATGTGTGTGTATGTATGCATATATATGTATGCGTATATATGCATGTATGTATGTATGTATGTATGTATGTGTGTGTGTGTGTGTAAGTATCTTGAGAGAAAAGCTGAACATTAGAAGCATCAGTTGTGGTGTGCAAG
>NC_068996.1:51384263-51388261 GCF_001194135.2 Octopus bimaculoides | reverse complement strand
TGTGCGGGTGGCACATAAAAGACACCATTTCGATCGTGGCCGTTTTCGTGCGGGTGACACGTAAAAGCACCCACTACACTCTCTGAGTGGTTGGCGTTAGGAAGGGCATCCAGCTGTAGAAACTCTGCCAAATTAGATTGGAGCCTGGTGTTGCCATCCGGTTTCACCAGTCCTCAGTCAAATCGTCCAACCCATGCTAGCATGGAAAGCGGACGTTAAACGATGATGATGATGATGATGATATATATATATATATATATATATATATATATATGTATGTATCATGTACGTGTATAAGTATGTATGTTCATATGGGGAGGCGCAATGGTCCAGTGGTTATGGCAGCGGACTCACAGTCGTAGGATTGTGGTTTTGATTCCCAGGTCGGGCGTTGTGAGTGTTTATTGAGTGAAAACACCTAACGAAAGACTGGAAGAAAGGCAATTGCAAAAAACAACATTGGGTAGAAAAAGAAAAATCTAGATATCAAGTTTACACAACATGGAGGCTGAAAGTAGGAAGTTTGCCAATGTTCTCATTGAGAAGATCAGAGAGCAGCATTCTAGATTGCATAACAGTATATTGATGTAAATAAAGATATTGTTGGGAGAAAATGAGTTTTGGAATGATAGTGGTACATTCTACCTCACTGACATTGAGATGGGGCTTGGAAATGTTATTAGGAGAAGTTATTGAATGCAGAGAATGAATGAGAGTAAGGGAGATTACTCAAAGAAGACCCAACAAATGAACCAGTAATGGAAGTTGATGGCTATATAATTAAAATGATGTGTAAGACATTAGGGAAAGCAGCTAGACCCTCTGGTATACCCAGTGAGATGCTGAAAATATCTGGTGAAGTGGTTCTCAACCTAGTCACTCACATAGTCAGTCAGATAATGTGGAAGATGTCATGTCCAGTGACTACCTTAATAGTGTAACTATCAACTGCTACAGTGACAAAGGAGAAGAAACTACAGATGTCTCATAGTACTAGAGCAAATTAAGAAAGTGACAGAAAGAGTTGTAACACAACTGATGAGGAATGAAATTAATTGAAATGAGATGCAATTTGGATTTGTACAAGACTGAGGGACTAGTGAAACCTTGTGACTTGTGAGAAGTTCTTAAAAGAGATTAAGTCACTCTATTTAACATTTATTAATCTGGAAAAGGCCTTTAATTACAATATGTAGCCTGGTGGTCATTAAGAAAACAAGGTGTATGCAGTGGAAGGCATGTAGAAAACCGTAGTCTGCAGTAACAAATTTATCATGCCAATAGGTGCACATGAAGGCACATTTCTTAATCTGTTCCTGTTTCTGATAGTTCTTGAAACTATAACAGATGAGTTTAAGACTAACACATTGCAGGGATTCCTATATGATTATGGTCTAGTTCTGAAAGTGTACAAGAGGTGTAACGAGATAACAAGCAGTTTTCTAGAGGAAAAATATCACTTTGTGTATGATAGAAATTCAAAAGCAGTTAGCAGTCAGAGATTTATTGAAACAAATTCTTTCTAATGCATGGAGGGCTCCACAGAAAGTAATTGATAGCTTCTGTTACCTTGGGTGATTTAATCAGTTGTGATTGAAGGAGTTCTGAAAACATAATAATCAGAAGAACAACAATTGGATAAAAAAAAATAATAGAACCATTCCATCTTCTGGCAGCAGAAATGTTCTCTGCTCTATCTGAAGATAGTTTGTATGATATTTATGCATGGAGTATTACATTGCATGTTAGCAAAACATGGATATTGAATACAGAGGATGTGCAAAAGCTGGAAAGAAATGGTGTGAACATGTTTTACTGTATGTGTAAGGTTAAACAATGAAGGACAACTAGATGAGACAAAAAATAGGTACGAGAGAAACCAAATGTGGTGTGCAATGGTGTGGATGATGACAGATTGGTAAAGAAGTGACAGAAGACCCCAGTGGAACAATGGAAAAGGAGGATTGAGGGAGACATGAGTAGAATTGGTAAAAAGCTGCTATGAGGATGCTGAACTCCACAAAAAAGTTATGTGACAAGCAACAAGATACATTGCTGAAGAGAAATCATCCAACACATTGCAAACATGGGAAACTGGACAAGAAAATGATGATGATGATGGTGGTGGTGGTGGTCATCGTCCTCATGGTGGTGGTGACAGTAGTAGAAGTGGTAATGATGATGATGATGATGATGATGATGAAGTTGATGATGATGACATATGTACGCACACACACACACACACGCACGCACGCACACACACACACACACATACACACACACACACACACACACACACACACACGTACACATGTATACACTTAGGCAGGTTATATTTTTCACATAATTTTTTATGGTTGGTTGCCCTCTGTAGCACCAACCATTTTACAGAATGGACTGAGAGCATTTTGTCATATCACCAGCATTAAAGATGATGTCTCTAACAAATCTCTCATCTGACAAGCATCGTCTTCATCCCATTTTCTTTTTTTCCCCTTTGCATGATTTTCCTCGTTGGAAACTCATTTTCTCATCACTATCTTACATCATTACTCAGTCCATTTTATTGTGCTTTTACAACGGCTCTTTGAGAAGATTTAAAGTGTTGCCTCTACTCATTTCTTTCTCTTATGGGCATTATTGCTGCTGCTGCTGCTGCTACTACTACTACTACTACTACTACTACTACTACTACTACTACTACTACTACTACTACTACTACTACTACTACTACTACAACAACATATATATATAATAATATAAATAATATATTTATATATATGCATATATACATACATATATGTACATACCTATATCATCATCATCATGATCATATATATATGTATATATACATGCTTATATGGGTACAGGACGTCAAAAAAAACGAGAACATAAAAAAAACAACAAAAACATAGGAAACAAACTTTTTTTTGGACAACGAAGGAAACAAATAGAGAAACGAGACTGGCAACATAAAGAACATTACCTTCTGTCCTAACCTTCGAAATACAGAGTAGAGAAAATAGGGGACAACTAATGAAGGGATTGTTCTTTATGTTGCCTGTCTCGTTTCTCTATTTGTTTCTTTTGTTGTCTGTAAAAAGTTTGTTTTCCATGTTTCTGTTGTTTTTTATGTTCTCAGTTTTCATTTTGTTTACGTATTTTTGACATCCTGTACCCATATATGCATGTATATATACATATATATGCAGGTATATATGTATATATAAACGCATATATGCATATATGCATATATATATATATGTAAGTAAGTTTTATATATATATATATATAGGGAGAATTCACAAAAAAACAAAAGACAAAGACAGGTGGTGTAGAAAGCAAATAGATGTATTAGTATAATGTTCGGGAATTGAAAAAGTCTTTAACGTTTCGAGCCTACACTCTTCCACAGAAAGGAACACAGAAAGAAACAAGGAGACAAACATGGAGAGAAAAAAAAAGAATGTGTAGTGGCTAGCGATGCACAGGCGTGGCAGTGTGGTAAGAAGCTTGCTTCTCAAGCACATGGTTCTGAGTTCAGTCTAAGTGCATGGCACCTTGAGCAAATGTCTTCTACTATAGCCTTGGGCCGACCAAAGCCTTGTGAGTGGATTTGGTAGACGGAAACTGAAAGAGGTGAAATCTCATGCTATATTGGTAATGATTACAGAGTTTACTTTGAAAAATTATATATATATATATCCATCTTCTGTGCCTACTACTTTTGGGAATAGAGTTCTCAGGAACCTCCTCCATTGGGTCCTATTAGAAGCTTTATATATATATATATATATGTATAGGCACAGGAGTGGCTATGTGGTAAGTAGCTCATTTACCAACCACATGGTTCTGGGTTCATTCCCACTGCGTGGCATCTTGGGCAAGTGACTTCTACTATAGCCTCGGGCCGACCAAAGCCTTGTGAGTGGATTTGGTAGACGGAAACTGAAAGAAGCCTGTCGTATATATGTATATATATATATATATATATATAT
>NC_068996.1:51380491-51384022 GCF_001194135.2 Octopus bimaculoides | reverse complement strand
TATATATATATATATATATATATATATATATATATATATATGTATATATATATATAGTTGAAATTTACAGGAAAACAAAAGATAAAGACAGGTGTGTAAACAACAAACAGGTGTATAAGTTTAACACTCAAGAAGGTGAGAAAGTCTTTTATGTTTTGAGCCTATGCTCTTTAACAGAAAGGAATATGAGGAAATAAACAGAAGGAGAATAAAAAAACTTGTGGAGTTAGTGGTCAATCATGGCGACTACATAAATACATATGTATGTATATGCGTTGGTGGCACATAAAATGCACCATTTGAGTGTGGCTGATGCCAGTGCTGCCTGACTAGCATCTGTGCCAGTGGTATGTAAAAAGTACCATTTGAGCATGGCCAGCGCCAGTGCCACCTGACTTGCATCTGTGCCAGTGGCACATAAAAGCACTTACTACACTCTAGGAATGGTTGGCGTTAGGAAGGGCATCCAGTTGTAGAAACCTTGCCAAATCAGATTAGAGCCTGGTGCAGCCTCCTGACTTGCCAGTCCTCAGTCAAACCATCCAACCCATGCCAGTATGTGAAGCAGACATTAAACGACAATGATGATGGTGTGTATATATATATATATATATATATATATTCAAATTTACAGAAAGCAAAAAGACGAAAACAGGTGAGGGAACAACAAGCAAGTGTATTAGTTTGATGCTTGGGAAGAATGGAAAAGTCTTTGACACTTCGAGCCTATGTTCTTTGACAGGAAAGAGTGAAAGCAAACCAAAATGGAGAGAGAGCAAAAGAGAAAAGAAAACAGAAAAATGTGTAGAGATTAATGGTCCAACATGATGAAATGACCAGAAGAAAGAGGTTGAGTGAAAGGGAGATAATAACAGTGATATGGCTGAACTAGGGTGTGCATGTGTGTGTGTATGTGTGTGTGTGTGTATGTAAGGATGATGTGTGTGAGTATGTGTGAACGAGGGCAAGTGTGTGTGTGAGCTTAAAATTATGTGGGCCTTTGTGTGTATGAGAGCATGTGTGTATATGAGTATAAGTAATCTAGTGTGTGCATTTTGTGGAGTCATGTGCATTTTGTGTATTTGTGTGTGTGTGTGTGTGTGTGCGTGTGTATGTGTGTGTGTGCATAGTTGCATGTATATATGTGTGAGGCTGTGTAACAAGATCACATGTCTATAAAAAAAGACATATAGAAATATTCATTTTAGCTGTATCTGTCACAGAACATGATACAATATATTTTTTCAACGTATAGTTTCAAATAAAATTGTTTGCCAAAAATATATGCAGAAAAAACAGAACATTTCTAAAATTTGAACCAAAAGAAAAAAAAAAAAAATTTCTTTTAACCTTTGGTTACCACAGATTAAGACATATAAATCATTTTTGGTGATTTCTGTTGTTGCTATGAGTTACTTTCTCCACCCACGGCAAACACTATTATCAGATCAAATAAAGTATTTAATTATTGTTACTTGTCTTTAAAGTGAAATTTGTCTTTAATGTGGAATTCGTTATTCTAAGATTAAAGAACTAACTATGTAGTGTCCATCTTAGCACATTGTCTCACTTTTCTGTCTTAAAACAACTACACAGCAAAACACAATAACCAAACAATTGGAAACGGTCTGATGCAATTACATTCTTTTGAACTTGAAAAATTTAATTACAACCCAAACCTACCAATATTCCCTATGAGAAATAAGATGCCTATAACTTTCTCTTTCTAATACACACATACATACATACACATACATACACACACATGCACACACATGCACACACATGCACACACATGCACACGAATACATTATATAAATATATTCATATGTATATACATACATATATCTTCATCATCATCACTTAATGCCCGTTGTCCTTGCTGGCATGGGTTGGATGATTTGGCATGGAGCTGTCCACACTCCAATTGTCTGTTGTGACATGGTTTCTACAGCTAGATGCTGCCCTTCCTGATGCCAACCACTTTGTAGAGTGTGCTGGGTGCTTTCTATGTGTCTCCAGCAAGGGTGCATTTACATAACACCAGCATGAGTGAGTGCATTTTATGTGACACTGGCACCTGTAAAGGACAAGCCTGTATGTATGGACGGATGACACAAATATATATACGTATCAGGGGTGTATATTCCGGGTGTGCTAGGAGTGCACTGCCCACCCATCGAAAATGGCAAATTCATTATAAATATTAACCTTACTCATTCATTTAACCACAAATCTTAATGTAAAACTTTTGTTATACCCCTGCTTGAAATTTGGTGACATTGGGTGACACACCCAATACATTTGGTGACACACCCAGTACATTTGGTGACACACCCAGTACAACAACTACTATATACCAGTGACATCATCATCATCATCATCATCATCATCATTTAACGTCTGCTTCCCATGCTAGCATGGGTTGGACGATTTGACTGAGGATTGGTGAAACCAGATGGCTACACCAGGCTCCAATCTGATTTGGCAGAGTTTCTACAGCTGGATGCCCTTCCTAACATCAACCACTCTGAGAGTATAGTGGGTGCTTTTACATGCCTCCGGCACGAAGGTCAGTCAGGAGGTACTGGCAAAGGCCACACTCAAAATCATGTATCTTATGTGCCACCTGCACAGGAGCCAGTCCTGTGGCACTGGCAACGATCTTGCTCAAATGTCTTTACATGTGCCACAGGAGGGCGACGATGGGCACATGTGCATTCACGATTTTGCTTTCGCTTGCCCCAACAGGTCTTCGCAAGCGGAGTTTAGTGTCCAATGAAGGAAAAGTATGCATAAGTGGGCTGGCGACACTCTTGACAGAGGCCTTGGATTATGACCTCACTTGGCTTGCCGGGTCTTCTCATGCACAGCATATTTCCAAAGGTCTCAGTCAGAAGTCATTGCCTCGGTGAGGCTTAATATTCGAAGGTCATGCTTCACTACCTCATTCCAGGTCTTCCTGGGTCTACCTCTTCCACAAGTTCCCTCAACCGCTAGGGTGTGGCACATTTTCACACAGCTATCCTCGTCCATTCTCGCCACATGACCATACCAGCACAATCATCTCTCTTGCACACCACAACTGATGCTTCTTAGCAACTCTGCTGTCCGGGACCAAACTCGTGCAACTTTAATTCGACAAAAGCGTTCTATAGAGGATTAGTGGAGGGGAGATGCGATGACGGTCTTGGGCAGAATCTGGGCATTGACGAGGAACACCTGATCTGCCTGTTCAGGACAACTTTCAGGTTGGGACCTATGGACAACCACCAGAGATCCCTGGCCTGGCAGTGCTATCGAGAAGCATTACCTGTTAGGGATAACCTGTACTGGCACGGTTCGAGACACCGGACCGACCTGCCCGAGATGCGGTCAGAGCTACAAAACCGTTCTGCATGCACTCGTGTAGTGTCCAACGATTTCGGACCTGTGGGCTTATGCCGAATGGCTGCTGTCATGTGTGGGACGAGTCTGCCTGTCGGCCGAGTCTGCCTATCGGCCGAATCTGCCTGTCGGCCGTGTCTGCCT
>NC_068996.1:51378631-51379746 GCF_001194135.2 Octopus bimaculoides | reverse complement strand
CCGATCCCTTTTTATTGGATTTTTTTTTTTCTAAAAGAAAAGCTCTACAATTGTATTTGTCTCCTCTGTGTGCAGCCCTGTGTGGCCAATAAAAGAAAGTTATCTATCTATCTATCAATCTATCTATCTATCTATCTATCTGTCTGTCTGTCTGTCTGTCTGTCTGCCGGTCTATCTATCTACCTACCTACTTACCTACCTACCTACCTACCTACCTACCTACCTACCTACCTACCTATCTATCTATCTATCTATCTATCTATCTATCTATCTATCTACCTATCTATCAGATCAGATTTTACTGGTGATATATTAATGAGCCAATGAGGGAACCTTTCTGTGATCATTCAACCTACTTGACTGAATTAGTAGCCAAATCTCCCTCAAACAGAAGGTGCCTATTAGAGTTCATAAATCAGGTCTCTTTTCTCCTCAGGATCCTTGAAGCAATCACTCAGGATATCATTAAAACTGTTGGGTGTTATTAACTTATTTCGCTTTGTAGAATCTGTTAAAGAAACATGTTTACAGTAAAAGATTTCCTTTTCTTGGTCTGTATAAAAACATTTTGTTTACAATAAAGCAGTCGGCAAACGTGTGTAACACTGAATCATGGACAATATACATTGAATATATATATATATGTTTGTGTGTGTATGTGTGCATATATATATATATATATATCTATATATATCTATATCTATATATATATATACATACATATATATATATATACATATGACGTCCTGTACCCGGATATGCATATATATCCTTTTATTCCTTTTCTTTTATTATTTTACCTGTTTCAGTGATTTGACTGTGGCCATGCTGGAGCACCACTTTGAAAGGTTTTTAGCTGAACACATTGACCTCAGGACTTATTTGTTAAGTCTGCTACTTATTCTATCAGTCTATTTTGCCAAACCACTAAGTTATGGAGGCACAAACATACCAACACCAGTTGTCAAGCAGTGAAGGGTGGGTGGACAAATACAGACACAAAGACACACACATAAATATATATACATACATACATACATACATACACACACACACACACACACACACACACACACACACACACACACACACACACACACACACACACACACACA
>NC_068996.1:51371370-51378072 GCF_001194135.2 Octopus bimaculoides | reverse complement strand
ATATATATATAAATTTAAATAATAAGGGTGAAAAATTGAATATTAATTTGATTAATATCAATTTAAAATCAGTGGCCTAGCATTTTGAAAAATCTGAAGATTCAGAAAAATTATGTTACATACATATAAGACGGATGACCACTAAGTGGACATCCCTTTTTGATAGAAGACCACCTATGGTCTGACCACTAGGAATAGACTGTTGTTTGTGGTTAACCTTTTCATTTGTCTTGCTTGCTTACGTTCTGGTGTTTCCTAAATTTTCTTGAGAACAATCTTTTCTTAGTGGTCAGACCATAGGTGGTGGCCTTCTAGCATAATGGATGTCCACTTAGTGGTCATCCCTCTTATATGTATGTAATATATATGTATATATATATGTGTATATGTGATGGATTCTCTTGTAAACGACAAATGAAGGTTTAGTAAAATAAAGTGGTAATCATGTTTTATGGATATGAACATGTCTCTTGAAGCCTGTTGGTGCCTTGAAAACCTTTTGGTAAATGGAACAAATTGAGGACTCAGTTTGTTTGAGTGCTTGTGGATCATTTACTATGTGTTTTCTTGAGTGGATGGCAAGGTTTGCTTTGCTTCATGTCACAAAACCACAATGACAGGTAAGGTTTCCATTTAGAGGAGCAGCGTTTTGCCAGCATGCTTTCATGTTTGTATGAAGCTGGTCCTGAAGTTGGAGTTGACTGTACTCAAATCTTTGAACAGAAGAGAAGCAGGACTGGCACCACGTCCTTTGTTCTGATACTTTATTTCTCCAGGAAGAAAAGGGAATGTCGCATCACTTCAGATTGTCTTTTAGTTTGTCTTTGAAGCACAAAAGTGGCCTTCCAACCGACCTTCCTGTTAGGAATTGGCCAAAGAGAAGTTGCTTTGGAATTCTGATATCCCTCATACACGATACAGATATATATATATATATATATATATATATATATATATATATATACATGCACACACACATATATATCATCATCATCATCATCTTTTAACATCTGTTTTCTATGCTGGCATGGGTTGGGCAATTTGATAGGAGCTGGCCATCTGAAGAGCTGCCTGGGCTCAATGTCTGTTTTGGCATGGTATCTACAGCTGGGATGCCCTTCTTAATGCAACCACTTATCCGAGTGCACTGAGTGCTTCTATGCAATACTGGCACGGGTATAAATATGTGGCACTGGCACTGGTGCTTTTTATATACTATCAGCAGCCAGGAGCCCACAAGATTAGGAATGCTCGGCTGGAGAGGGATGCAGGGGACAAGCCTGTATGCTAGGACATTCATGGTTTTACTTGGCTTTGTATGTCTTTTCAAGCACAGTGAACTGCCAAGAGTTTCAGTCTCCTGTCATCCCTTAGTGAGTCTCAATGTCTGTAGATCCTTTCTCATCACTTTGTCCCATGTCTTCCTGGGTTTGCTCCTTCCACAAGTTCCCTCTACAATTAGAGATTGGAACCTCTTGGTGCAATTGTCTTCATTGATATGCATTACATGACTGTAACAGCACAATCTTCTCATATATATATATTTATATATATATATATGTAGGCGTAGGAGTGGCTGTGTGGTAAGTAGCTTGCTTACAAACCACATGGTTCCGGGTTCAGCCCTACTGCGTGGTACCTTGGGTAAGGGTCTTCTATTATAGCCTCGGGCTGACTAAAGCCTTGTAAGTGGATTTGGTAGACGGAAACTGAAAGAAGCCTGTCATATATATGTATATATGTATATGTGTATGTGTGTTTGTGTGTCTGTGTTTGTCCCTCCAGCATCGCTTGACAACCGATGGTGGTGTGTTTACGTCTCCCGTAACTTTGCGGTTTGGCAAAAGAGACCAATAGAATAAGTACTAGGCTTTCAAAGAATAAGTCCTGGGGCCAATTTGCTTGACTAAAGGCAGTGCTCCAGCATGGCCGCAGTCAAATGACTGAAACAAGTAAAAGAGTAAACCTACACACACACACTCACACACACACACACACACTCACACACACACACTCACACACACATGCACACACACGCACACACACGCACACATGCATACATACACACACATGCACGCATACCCCCACACACATGCACGTATGCACACAACTGGTTTCCACAGTTTCTAATCTACCAAATTGTAAGGTTTTGATTGGCAGGTGTGAGAGTCTGGATCTGGCTGGTTTAAACATTAAAGGAGGTAGAATATTTGGGTTGGATACGATCAGTTTAAATGCTAAAGGATTAAATCATGCTGTACCATCTTCAAAAAGCAAGAGAGAGAGAGAGAGAGAGAGAGGACAACAGACAAATGGTTTTTTGGGGGTTGTAAACGTACAGGGAACTAAATGAGAACAACAAAAGCTTTTAGATCTTTTAAATGAATAAATTCAAATTTGAAATATAATAACTTGGCCAAATGATGAGACATTTTACTGTCAAAACAGTTACACATGAAAAGAACAGCTGTCAGTTGTTTGGCCAAAATCTGGAGAAATTATTTACACGGTAGACATACTAATTTTACAAGCGTAACTAACATTATAAATCAAGACCTGTTATTCTATGTGTGTGTGTGTGCATGTGTGTATGTTCATGTGTAAGTGTGTGAGACAGAGAGAGAGAGTGTTGTGCTAGGGTTAATATTAGTCATACTTTGTAATGATTATTTTTCATTCCCAAACCTAGTTTTTTTGAATTTTTTTTCCTGAGTAATTTGGACCAAATGAAATAATTTAATGATGAGGAATTTGAAAAACAAGTATTTTGTCCAAAACAATTTACTGATTTTTTTTTTTTTTTAAAGTGTCCTTTTAACTTAAATTTCTGGTATTAAAATAAATGATATTTTCAAACTGAATAGGAACCCCCCCCCCCGCCTAGCCCCAACCCCAACCAAAATAAACTGTAAGAAAAGTATAGATGGCTGCTTCTTCTTGATGGTATGCTCAAGAGAGAAAGCAACCATATTTTCTGTAAATGATAAATAGTTTCTTTATTAGGCATCAAGTATATAGATACATAAATAAAACTAAAAACCCTTTCTTTTACTTGTTTTTTTTTTTGAGGAATCACCAGCATTGACTGTCAATATGTTAGGGTTGGTAACTGTTTCATACATGCTTACACCATTTATCATTATCAGTGTTATTGTTGTTGTCGTAGTCATTGTCATCATTGTTGTTGTTGTCATTGCCTTCGTCATCATCATCATCATCATCATCATCATCATTGTCATTGTCATCATTGTCATCGTCGTTGTCGTCATCACCATCATCATCATATCATCACCATCATCATCAACATCATCATCAACATCGTCGTCATCAACATCATCATCATATCATCACCATCATCATCAACATCATCATCATATCATCACCATCATCATCAACATCATCATCAACATCGTCGTCATCAACATCATCATCAGCGTCGTTGTCGTTACCACCACCACCACCAGCATCACCATCACCATCATCATCTTCATCATCACCATCTTCATCATCATCACCATCATCATCATCATCATCATCATCATCATCATCACCATCATCATCATCGTTGTCATTGTCGTCGTCATCATATCATCATCATCATCATCGTCATGTTGTCATTGTCGTCGTCGTCATCATCATCATCATCATCAACATTGTCATTGGCATCATTATCCTTACCACCACCATCCCCCAATAGCACATACAAGACTCATTCACCTGGAGCCCCGCCTCCATTTGCATGTCACATATCCATACCACCAGTGCAGTCATCTCTCATGCACACACCAGATGATATTTCAAATGATCCTGCTGACCAAACAGTTCGTTCTCGTTAACTCTACCTTTCCAGGTAGCTTTACAATATTATTCCATCCTCATTTCTCTCTACCCTCAACATCCAATGGTTATGATAACCAACCATGCATATTCACATTACTTTATATTTTATTTTTAATTTTATTGACTTAATTAAGGCAATGAGCTGGCAGAATTGGTAGAGCATCGGATAAAATGCTTGGTGGCATTTCTTCTGACTCTTTACATTCTGAATTCAAATTCTACTGGGGTTGACTTTGCTTTTCATTCCTCCAGGGGCCATAAAATAAAGTACCAGTCATGCACTGGGTTTGATAGTATTGACTAAATCTGTCCCTTCAACATTGCTGTTCTTGTGCCAAAATTTGAAGCAATTTTAATGACTCAAGTCAGAAAAACAGCCCCTAAAACTTTTTTCAGGACCCCTATCATTGTCCGTTTTCTGTGCTGGCATGGGTTGGGCAGTTTGACAGGAGCTGACCAGCTGAAGGGCTGTTCAGGTGCCATGTCTATTTTGACATGGTTTCTATGACTGGATGCCCTTCCTAACACCAACCACTGTACAGTCTACTGGGTTCTTTTATACCGTGACCCAACCTTTTTGCCCGATGTCACTTTGTCCAACGTCACTTCGTCCACGTCTTTCAGTCCGATGTCTTTTTGTCCGATGATCTTTTTTTGTCCAAAGACTTTTTGTCCAATTCTAAATAAACTCTTTAGAAAACAGGTTGAACATCAAAATTAAATAATCATTGAGAATTTTATTGATAGAATATGTTGTTGGACAAAAAATCATCAGACGAAAAGATGTTGGACCAAAAGATGAGGATGAAAAGACGTTTGACAAAGTGATGTTGGACGAGAAGACATGGTACCCTTTTACACAGTACCAGCATGAGTGTGTTTATGTGGCACCAGCACCCATGAGTCTGCAAGATTAGGAATGCTTGGTTAGAGAGGGATGAAGGGGACAAGCCTGTATGCAAGTACAACCACGCTTTTACTTAGCTTGGTATGTCTTCTCAAACACAACAAGCTGCCAGGATCCTTTCCCACCACTTAATCTGTCCTGGGTCCTACCCCTTCCACATGTTCCCTCCACCTGTTTGATGCAACTGTCTTCATTCATACACATCACATGACCATATCAGCACAGTGTTCTCTCCTGCAACACTACATTTCATGCCTCATATACCCAATTTCTCTCTCAAATCACTTACACTGTTGTCTATGCATGTTGACATTACACATCCAATAGAGCATACTGGCTTCATTTCTTTCAAGCCTTTGCATATCCTCAGTAATCACAGACCATGTCTCACTGCCACAACACATTGCTCAGTGTAGGAACTGATGCCATGATTTTGCAATCATAAGTGCAACACTAAACCACAAGGCTATGCATTTTTACATTCAATAAGAGAATGATAGGTAAAAGAAACTGAAATGGCCCACAGTTTGGGGTTGATTAACTATAAAAGTGGGCTTGTAGCTTGAGCTTTTATGGATCTTTTACTTGTTTCACTCATTGAACCATGGCCATGCTAGAGCACTGCTTTGAAAAGTTTTAGTCAAATAAATTGATTCCCTGTATTTATTTTTTAGAAAGCTTAGTATTTATTCTATTGGTCTCTTTTGCTGAACTGCTAAGTTATGGGGATGCAAACAAACCAACATCAGTTGTCAAGAGATGGTGGGGCACGGACATACAGACATTCTCTCTCTCTCTCATACACACACATACACACACGCTACACACTTACATATACATACATACATACATACATACATATGGCGAGAATTAAAAAAAAACAACAAACAGATGTATTAGTTTAACTCTCAGGAAGTGAGAAAGTCTTTTACGTTTCGAGCCTACGCTCTTCAACAGAAAGGAACACAGAAATAAACAGGGAAAGAAAATAGAAAATATATATAATGAAGCTCATCATGTATATATATATATATAATGAGCTTCTTTCAGTTTCTGTCAACCAAATCAACTGACAAGACTTTGGTCAGCCCAGGGCTATAGTAGAAGACATTTAGCCCAAGTGCCACACAGTGGGACTGAATCTGGATCCATGTGATTGGGAAACAAATTTCTAACCACATAGACATGTCTGCATCTATGCTGTAAGATTTCATTTGATTTTTCTATGCAGCCCCCTCACACACCACCCCAATAAACTTACTGCATAACACTTTACATCTCACATCTTACCAATCTTTTCAAATGAGACAAATTACAAGAAATACAGCATGCCTTACTTCCCAAACGAGATTTTGTCAAGCAATCAAAGAGATTAAGTTCTTTTGAAATATTGTGCAATTATGAAGTAGTCCTATGCCTTTTCATCAGTATCTGGTGTGTTGAAAGGCAAGACACCCAGTCAAGCTAGAAAAGAATCTGTTCAATTATACTTTACTCACCTATACACTTTGTACAATAAAACACTGAATGTCCACATAAATATAAAGTATCAATGGTGAAATCCTTTAATAAAAGAAGCCTTTTGGCTGATTATGGATGGAAGCAACATTCATAGTACAGCACAAAACTAAAGATATACGCAGAAAACACACATTAATCATAAACAAAATAAACACTTGACTGATGATTTATAAACCTAACAATCAAAATTCAAATTCTGATGGTAATGTTGTACAAGTCTGATCGGTTTGTTCCTGCTGTGAAAATGATTCTCAGACAGACATGCTAGTATAATACAATATTGACAAGGTTGACAAAAGTCTTGTGAATGGATCTAGATGCTGGAAACTGAAAGAAGCTCATTGTATGTATGTATGTATGTATGTATGTATGTATGTATGTATGTATGTATGTATGTATGCCTATATATATATATATATATATATATATATATA
>NC_068996.1:51369039-51370978 GCF_001194135.2 Octopus bimaculoides | reverse complement strand
ATATATACATATATATATATTCTTTTATTCTTTTACTTGTTTCAGTCTTTTCACTGTGGCCATGCTGGAGTACCACCTTTAGTTGAACAAATCGACCCCAAGACTTATTCTTTATAAGCCTAGTACTTATTCTATTGGTCTCTTTTTGCTGAACTGCTAGTTGACAGGGACGTAAACATACCAACATTGGTTGTCAAGCAATGGTGGTGGTGGGGTCAAACACAGACACAAATAGCACACATACATATATACATATATATATAACAGGATTCTTACAGTTTCTGTTTACCAAATCCACTCACAAGGCTTTAGTCGGCCTGAGGCTATTGTTGAAGACTGGGAAGCAAGCTTCTTACCACACAACCACCCCTATGTACAATAAGAATATATGCTAGAATAAGAATAGCCTGGGCAAAGTTCAGAGAGCTCTTACCTCTGCTGGTGATAAAGGGCCTCTCACTCAAAGTAAAAGGCAGACTGTATAACACATGTGTATGAACAGCCATGCAACATGGCTGTGAAACATGGGCTGTGACTGCTGAGGACATGCATAAGCTCACAAGAAATGAAGCCAGTATGTTCCGATGGATGTGTAATGTCAGTGTGCATACTTGACAGAGTGTAAGTACCTTGAGAGAAATGTTGGACCTAAGAAGCATCAGTTGTGGTGTGCAAGAGAGACGACTGCACTGGTATGGTCATGTGGCGAGAATGAATGAGGATAGCTGTGTGAAAAAGTATCACACCCTAGCAGTTGAGGGAACCTGTGGAAGAGGTAGGCCAAGGAAGACCTGGGATGAAGTGTTGAAACATGACCTTCGAACATTGGGCCTCACCGAGGCAATGACAAGTGACTGAGACCTTTGGAGATATGCTGTGCTTGAGAAGACCTGGCAAGCCAAGTGAGACCATAACCCATGGCCTATGCCAGTGGAGTATAACCAGCCCATTTAAGAGTACCCTTCAATCATTGGGCAATAAACTGCGCTTGCGAAGACTTCTTGTGGCGAGTGAAATCATTGTCATGGCTGATGACAGTACTGCCAAATTGGCACCCGTGCCAGTAGCATGTTTAACGCACCGATCGAGTGTGATCATTGCCAGTGCCACCTAACTGGCTCCCATGCTGGTGGCATGTAAGAAACACCATTCAAGCCTGATCGTTGCCAGTGTCGCCTGACTGGCTCCTGTGCTGGTGGCATGTAAAAAACATCATTCAAACATGGTCGTTGCTAGTGCCACCTAACTGGTTCCTGTGACTGTGACACGTGAAAAGCACCTTTGAGGATGATCAATGCCAGTACTGCCTGACTGGCCCTTGTGCCGGTGGCATGTAAAAAGCACAAAAACACTCTTGGAGTGGTTGGCGTTAGGAAGGGTATTCAGCTGTAGAAACTCTGCCAAATCAGACTGGAGCCTGGTACAGCCTTCTGGCTCGCCAGCCCTCAGTTGAACCATCCAACCCATGCCAGCATGGAAAGCGGACATTAAACAACGGTGATGGTGATAATGATATAAATATGTGTGTGTGTGTGTATATATGTATGTATGTTTGTATGTATACCCACACACACACATGCACATATATATATATATGAATCACACATCTTAACTACCCTTTTATATTCTCCTGAGAGTCAGACTACATCCTGTCATCACATCAAAGTCTTGGAAAAATTCCATCAAGCTTGCTCTAGGAGGATCTTAAACATCAAATGACAGTATCTAACACCAGACATGTATGTGTGTGTGTATGTATGTGTGTATGTATGTATGTTTGTATGTATGTATGCATGCATGCATGCATGTATGTATGTTTGTATGAATGTATGTATGCATGTATGTTTGTACGCATGCATGCATGTATGTATGAGCATATACATATATATATGTGTGTGTATATATATATATATATATATATATATATATATATATATAT
>NC_068996.1:51363229-51367417 GCF_001194135.2 Octopus bimaculoides | reverse complement strand
AAATAAATGAACAATCTTTTACTTGTTTCAATCATTGAACTTTGGTCATACTCGGGCATGCCTTAAAGAATTTTAATTGAATGAATTGACCACAGTAAAAGGTAAAGACCCACTTTGGTCATGAATGACCTTGGGATTGCATCTAGAAATTTCCTCTCCAAGGTACAAGTCTGGGTGAGGTTGTTTATGGAAGACCAGCCATCACCCATGCATACCAGCCTCTCCGTGTCACTAATGTTATCCAAGGGAAAGGTAAAAGGGCCGATACAGCTTGGCAACCAGTGATGTTGCAACTCATTTCTACAGCTGAGTGAACTGGAGTAACATGAAATAAACACAACACAGCCTCGTCTGGGAATTGAACTCACAACCTGATGATTGTAAGCCCAATGCTTTAACCACTGAGCCATGCACCTTCACAGTGCTTACTTTATTTAGTATGGTTCTTATTCTATTGGTCTCTTTTGCCGATCAGCTAAGTTACAAGGATGTGAACAAATCAACGCTGGTTGTTAAGCACTAGTGGGAGACAAACACACACATAAACACATACACACAAACACACACACACACACACACACACACACACACACACACACACACACACACACACACACACACACACACACACACACACACACACACACACACACACACACACACACACATTTATATACAAAGAGGTTTCTTTCAGTTTCCATCTACCCCATCCACTCACAGTCATTTTGTAATCCTGGTACTATGGAAGAAGACACTTGCCCAAGGTACCATGCCATGCAGAGGGATTGAACTCTCGACCATATGGCTGGGAATCAAACCTCTTATCACATATAAATAATCTTTCAGGTCATCATTTGAATTACATTAAAATTTGAAATCTATGCTTGAATCCCTCAATATGGCATTTCAAAATAAGTCATCAACTTCAAAGTTAAATAAATATTATCTTTACTTTTTGCTTGTTTCAATCATTGGATTGCGCCCATGCTGGAGCACTGCTGTAAAGAATTTTAATCAAACGGATCAACCCTAGTACTTATTATCATTATTATTGTTTTCTTAAACCTGGTGCTTATTCTATCACTCTCTTTTGCTGAACTGCTAAGTTTCCAGGATGTAAACCCACCAACACTGGTTTTCAAGTAGTGGTGTGGGACAAGCACAGACGCACAAAACACACACACACATGCACACACGCATACATCCACCCACGCCCACACACCCACATGCCCCTACCCCTCCTTGCAACAACTATCAGTTCTGCTTTCTTTCTGTTTTTTGAATGAACAATATATTAAAAGTAAAAATTTGGGAAACATTTTTAAAAATGCATTTTAATTTCACAACATTTATTTATACAAAGGCAGCGAGCTGGCAGAAACGTTAGCATGTCAGGTGAAATGCTTAGCAGTATTTTGTCTACAGTTCTATATTTAAGAGATGAGGCATTATTTACATTATTTACATTATTTACATTTGACAGATATTTGTCCTCATCTTGTTTGTTGTTAACACAACGTTTCAGCTGATATACCCTCCAGCATTCAGGTGTCTGGGAGAAGTTTCAAACCTGTGTTCTCATTTCTAAGGTATTTTTCGATGTTACTGTTGTTATTATTATTATTATTATTATTATTATTCAGGTCACTGCCTGGAATCGAACTCGGAATCTTGGGGTTAGTAGCCCGTGCTCTTAACCACTATGCCCATGAGCATATGGCGTGGTGGTTAATAATAATAATAATAATAATAATAATAATAATAATAATAATAATAACAATAACAATAACAACAACAACAACAACAATAATAATAATAATAATAATAATAATAATAATAATAATAATAATAATAATAATAATCATAACAACATTGAAAAATACATTAGGAATGAGAACCCAGGTTCGAAATTTCCCCAAGACACCTGATGAAGACTGGAGGGTATATCAGTCGAAACGTTGTGTTAACAACAAACAAGATGAGGACAAATATCCATCAATTGTAAATAATGTAAATAAAGTATTTCATCTGTCTTTACGTTCTGAGTTCAAATTCCGCCAAGGCCGACTTTGCCTTTCACCCTTTCGGGGTCAATAAAGTAAGTACTAGTTGCATACTGGGGTTGATCTAATTGACTGACCTCCTCCCACCAAAATTTTGTGCCTTGTGCCTAGAATAGAAAAGAATATTTATTTATACAAATTTCATCATTTATCTAATTTTTTTTTTCTTTGTTGACAATAACCATTGGAAAACTACACAGGGTCAATCTATACTTAAAAAAAAAAAACATGAATGTCGGAATGTCACTTTGTTCTTTTAGTTTTCAAAATCATGAGAGTAAATGATATACATATGGTGTGGATTTAGACATTTAAAAAAAAAAAATATTGTCATTATATCAAGCTGTTTGAATTTTAGAAATAAATTTGTTAAATGTGCACGTGCATGAGTGGGTGCATATGTGTGTGTATCTGTGTGTGTGTTTGTGTGTATCTGTGTGTGTGTTTGTGTGTATCTGTGTCTGTGTGTACGTGTATATATATATATGTATGTTTGTATATGTGTATGTATGTATGTATGTATGTATGTATATATGTATGTATGTATGTATGTATCTGTGTGTGTGTATGTGTGTGTGTATGTGTGAAATAGAGTCTATAATGACTATGTATATTAAAACGTTGCACTTATAGAAACATGACCCTATTTAAGTTTAACCATTCCTCAGTGGGAATAATAGTCTGGTTAAAGGTCTGCTGCAGTCGGAGAAATATGAGCCTGATTCAGCATGACAAAGAATGCATTTAATAAAATTCAATCAAGGGCTGTGTGGCAAGTAGCTTGCTTACCAACCACATGGTTCCGGGTTCAGTCCCACTGCATGACACCTTGGGCAAGTGTCTTCTACAATAGCCTCGGGCCAACCAAAGCCTTGTGAGTGGATTTGGTAGACGGAAACTGAAAGAAGCCCATCATATATATATATATATATATATATATATATATATATATATATATATATATATATATATATGTATATGTGTATATATGTTTGTGTGTCTGTGTTTGTCCCCTCAACATCGCTTGACAACCGATGCTGCTGTGTTTACGTTCCCGTAACTTAGCGGTTCAGCAAAAGAGCCCGATAGAATAAGTGCTAGGCTTACAAAGAATAAGTCCTGGGGTTGATTTGCTCGACTAAAGGCGGTGCTCCAGCATGGTCGCAGTCAAATGACTGAAACAAGTAAAAGACTAAAAGAGTAAAAGAATAACCCAATCTGAACTGAGCTGACCATTTTGTTTTATATCAAAATACATATTTTTAACACAAATTTAATTATAAAGGTTGATTAGTGTCAACTGCCCACCTCTATTTATGGCTCTGCATTTTTTTTTCCTATTGGCTCCTTGTATCTCTGGTGCAATGTGGAAAAGAGTGAAAAAATGTCATTGATATAAGAAATGGCGAGGGCCTTAGTGTTTTTTATTTGCATAAATCATAATGATTCAACTCATATCAACAAGTTAAGATCCAAGACCAGGGCTCTTCTTGCTGTGTTACCGATACCATTCCAGCCAAATGCAGATTTTTTCTCTAGTTGGGGTAATTACTCTGAGCTTGGGAACTGTTGTGATAAGAATAGCACCAAAATTACCTTAAAATCTAACACTTTCTCTTTATGAAATGGATGACGTTACTTGGCATACAATATATTGTGGAAGTGCATAACCTAGTAGTTAGGGTGTGGCATTCATGACTGCAAGATTGCAGGTTCAATTCCTGGACTGAGAGATGCATTGTGTTTTCAAGAAAAAAAGCTTTATTCCACGTTGCTCCAGTTCACTCACTTCACAGCCCTTCACACACTTATTGCACCAGCCCTTCAGTTTTTCTAAGTTCTGTAAAGAACTTGGAAGAACTTCAACCAGGCCTTTTGCAATGCCTTTAAAGCCAGAAACTTTTCAGTACTCCCTCATGTGTGTGTGTGTGTGTGTGTGTGTGTGTGTGTGTAGATCGCTAGCCACTACACATTCTTTTTCTTTCTCTCCCTGTTTCTTTCTGTGGAAGAGAGTAGGCTCGTTAAAAACTTTTTCACTTCCTGAGCATTAAACTAATACATCTGTTTGTTGTCTACATCACCTGTCTTCATCTTTTGTTTTTTTGCGAATTCTTCCCCTATATAT
>NC_068996.1:51362516-51362818 GCF_001194135.2 Octopus bimaculoides | reverse complement strand
ACAGAGAGAGAGAGAGAGAAATGTGTCCGCATGGATGATGGTTCACTTGCACTAAATGAGTCTGCAAAGAAAGAGGTCTGGAGATGCCACTATGAAAGGTTGCTCAATAAAGAGAATGAATGGGAGAAAGAGAGGCTGCCGTATGTCGATCCAACAGAGGGACCAGCTATCCGAGTTGATAGTACCAGGGTAGATAAAGCAATTAAGAGTATGAAAACAGTGAAAGCCCCCAGCCCATCAGGAATCACTGCAGAGATGCTCAAAATATCTGGCAGTGTCGGCTACAGTCTAGTCACCCGTAT
>NC_068996.1:51345613-51362304 GCF_001194135.2 Octopus bimaculoides | reverse complement strand
AATTAGAGGAAAAGTTTCAGGTGTGGAAGCAAGGATTAGAATCGAAGGGCCTTAGAGTCAACCTAGCTAAAACTAAAGTCCTAATAAGTAGGAAGGCAGACAAACCACAAACCTCTTCAGGTAGATGGCCCTGCTTGATCTGTAGAAAAGGCGTAGGTAGAAACTCTATAAGATGCACCCAGTGCAAGCTATGGACACATAAGAGGTTAACTAGGAAGTTAGTTTTTGTATGTGGCAGATGCTCAGGAGCAATAAACACTGAAAATGTGCAGAGAACAACTTCTGCCACATTCCAGGGAGAAAAACTAGAAGTAGTTGATAGCTTCCGTTACCTAGGGGACCAAGTCAGTAGCGGGGGAGGGTGTGCTGAAAGTGTAGCCGCTAGGATAAGAATAACCTGGGCAAAGTTCAGAGAGCTCTTACCTCTGCTGGTGATAAGAGCCTCTCACTCAGAGTAAAAGGTAGACTGTATGACGCATGTGTGCGAAAAGCCATGCTACATGGCAGTGAAACATGGGCCGTGACTGCTGAGGACATGCGTAAGCTTGCAAGGAATGAAGCCAGTATGCTCCAATGGATGTGTAATGTCAGTGTGCATACTCGACAGAGTGTAAGTACCTTGAGAGAAAAGTTGATCCTAAGAAGCATCAATTATGGTGTGCAAGAGAGACGATTGTGCTGGTATGGTCATGTAATGAGAATGGATGAGGATAGCTGTGTGAAAACGTGCCACACCCTAGCAGTTGAGGTAGGCCCAGGAAGACCTGGGATGAGGTGGTGAAGCACGACCTTCGAACATTAAGCCTCACCAAGACAATGACTAGTGACCAAGACCTTTGGAAATATACTGTGCGGGAGAAGACCTGGCAAGCCAAGTGAGACCATAACCCGTGGCCTTAGCCAGGGGTGTAATCAGCCCACTTATGCATACCTTTCCTTCATTGAACACTAAACTCTGTTTGCAAAGACCTGTTGAGGCAAGTGAAATTGAAATCAAACCAAATTCGATGCCTGGCACCCGTGCCAGTGGAGTGCTAACAGCACTGTCCGAGCATGATCATTGCCAGAGCAGCTGTCTGGGTTCCGTGCTGGTGGCACGTAAAAAGCAACATTTGAGCGTGATCATTACCAGCATCACCTTCCTGGCACTTGTGCTGGTGGCATGTGTAAAAGCATTTGAGTGAGGTCATTGCCAATGCCACTGGACTGGCTCCTGTGCCCGTGGCACGTAAAAAACACCATTTTGAGTGTGGCCGTTGCCAGTACTGCCTGACTGTCCCTCATGCTGGTGGCTCGTAAAAGCTCGGAGTGGTTGGCACTAGGAAGGGCATCCAGCTGTAGAAACTCTGCCAGATGAGATTGGAGCCTGGTGCAGCCAACTGGTTTGCCAGTCCTCACTCAAATCGTCCAACCCATGCCAGGATGGAAAGCAGACGTTAAACAATGATGATGATGATATATATGTATGTATATGTATATGTATATGTGGCTTTAGGTAAAAGAAAATAGAGGAGGATCAGTTAATTATGATTTTATTGAACATATTCCCCTCTCAGATTCACACACTTGTTTGTAACAGTCCTTCAGTTTTTCTAAACCCAGTAAAAAAAATCAGAAGGTTGGGCTTCCAGCCAGGCCTTTCACAATACCCTCAAAGCAAGGAACTTTTCATCATCCCCTCTTTTGTGTTTGTGTGTGTGTACATATATATATAATAGATATATACACTACAGGCTGCTACAGTTTCCTTCTACCAAATTCACTTGCAAGATATTCTATTCAGCACTCTTAATGATTCAGCCAATTTCCCTGGTATGACATCATCATCATCATCATCATCATCAGCTGTAGCAGGTGTCATATCTACTCTCAACAGACTGGATATCAAAGATCTCCATTCAGCTCTTTTCTCTGCCATTCTTACACATTCACCAGATCATAGTTTAGTCCAGTCCTTTGTGCTACCAAACCAGTTTCTTCTAAGTCTGCCTCTTGAGCATTCACCATTTATCTTTCCTTCTAGTAATAGTCTTTGTATAGCTTTTGTTCTTTCTGTGTAACCAGTCTGCTTTAGCTTCCATTTTTTTTTTTTTTTTGATAATTGAGAGTAATGTATTTGCTAATTGTAAGACTTCTTTATTAGTTGTAGGTTTTTTCCAGGATGCTATGTAACTAGGACATTGTTCAATTTTTTAGCATTTAAACAGGCCAAATCTGACTCAAATACTTTATATTTTACATTCAAACTGGCTGTATCTAATCTCTCACACCTATCCTACACTAACACTCTAAAAATATTGAAACCTCAAAGCTATAAGATAATGCATGGTTAACTGAAAACAATTTGAATAAAAAAAACATTACATTTGACAGAGTAACCTGAACACTAAAAGGTTAAAGTGTCCTTTTTTTGAAGATAGAAGGATAAAATTCAAAGGAAATTCAGCTATTTGTAATTTTGATTGTGCATATTCTACAATTGATCTCATGATTAGCATATTACAGTGGTTGAGATATTTGCAACTTATCTTAAAATATCTATTGTATATATCTTTGTATATATAGAGACACAAGAGCTGTGAGACTAAAGAATAGGACTGCTGACCATATAGTCATAAGTTCAAATCTTACTATAACCATTGTTTTGTTTCTGAGGATAGTGATAAACTTAGCTTGTACTGTTTTACAGTTGAATGGTTAGGAGAGAGAGAGGGGGAGGGAGAGAGAGAGAGAGAGAGAGAGAGAGAGAGAGAGAGAGAGAGAGAGAGAGAGAGAGAGAGAGAGAGAGAGAGAGATCATCCCACAGTAAAAATGGTGTCTTCAACAGATAAATCATTCCATAGGAATTTGAAAAAAATAAAGAAGAGAAATATTTTTCAACTTGTAGAGCCATCACCCCACTGACTACTCCAGACAAGAATAGAAACTTCATCATCATTTTTATGTCTGCTTTCTATTCTGGCAATGGGTTGGATGATGGGTTTGTCATAATCTGAGTCAGTTCTTATTCAGATATGCTGCTCTCTCCTGGATGGATTGAAGGACCATGTCTTGCTTGGAACATTCCATTTACATGAATCATTTATAAAGATAAAGAAAAAAAGAAGAGAGAAAAAAAAATATTTAAAAAAACAAGTCAAAACCAGTATCAGTTGTGTGATGCTAACAAATTTTATTTCAAGCATTGCATGTAACCATTACTGTATCACAAAATGTCAATTACTGCGTTGTGTCCATTTAAATTAAGATTATAAGTTAAAAAAAAAAAGAAGGGAAAAGTCAAAGTGAGTCAGAGAGAAAGAGAGAGATAGAGAGAGAAAAGGTAAAGTGAGAAAGGAGAGAAAGAAAGAAGGAAAGAGAGAGAGAGAGAGAGAGGAAGGAAGCCTTTATTTTTTTTTTCTTCTCTAATCTCAACATTTATGATATTTTTGGATACATGATTAAAATTGTCAGCAATGAAATTTCAAAATTTTATAGAAAAAGATGAATCTGATAGAAAAAAAAAGGTAATGGCAGGGGGGCAAGAAATAGGTAATAAATAAAAGGAATAAAAAAAAAAACAGAAAAAAAAAACAAAGAAACAAAAAAAAAGGGAAGTTTTTTTTGTATCAACAATTGGATGCCACATGTGTAATAAATACACTTGACAAATATAGATATTACACATGTTGCAATGGAATATGTAAAAAAAAATGTATATGCATATATGTATGTGTGTGTTTTTATATATATATACATATATATATATATATGTATATGTATATATATACATATATATTTGATTAATGAGAGAGACAGAAAATACAAGAATGTTTATTAATCACTACAATTATTTTGACCTATCTAGCATCAATCCCTCATGGGATGGTAAATTATGGAACCAGTCAGATAGAGAGAATGGTTTTGATATCGCAAGTCACAGAATTGGTCGGATTATATACATCCTTTTGTTAATCCAGTCTTCCTTTCCGAAAATTGCAGGAGATCTATATAGAGATGATGCTCTATTCTTCCTGGACAGAAGTACAACTGGAAAGGCATAGGAAATAATTCTTTAGACTATCGATAAATCTCTGTATGAGTACCAATCTTGCATATAAATGCACCATACACACAAGAGGAGGACTGTACATTTACACTGGGGCAACGGCTGATTCATTCATGAATTGTTATCGCAACCATGTTGCCAGCTTCAATAAAACCAACAAGAGGCATTCAACATCTTTGGTTGATTTTGTGTAGCAACTTAAGGAGGATAAGATTAAATATGGTCTCACTTGATCCATAATAAGACGTACACAACCAATGTCCTTTCCAGGAGATGCAGACTCTGCTCCGAGGAATTGCAGTCTTATTTTGTGGACCAATGAAAAACTCATACATAGGATTTCTGAAATTTTCATGAAGCTTATAAATGCACTTTCACACAATGCAGTGGGAATGAATTTGATAATTGTTAACCAAATTAATAATCATAATTTACCTAAATGTATGGATGAATTAACTGCAACCTCCCCATTCTTATAAACATAATGCTACACTAGTAACTAATATCATTGTGATACCCTTTGGCCATTGTATACCGATTAATGCGAGATAAATACCAACTTCAACAAGAATCATTCACCGTGAGATGAAAATGCAAAAAAACCTATACTTATCTACACTGGTGATCCTAACCCTAGCATTAATACTTTCAATAGGCTATCAGTTATTTTATTAGCTGCTTATATAAAAAATACACATCTACTATGTCTGTATTTATGTACCTATTCATGACTCTATAAGTATATCGACCAGACCTAGTCAACCCTACCACAGAATCTGTGACACCTCATCAAGTGGAGTTATACCACAAGCCACTTTTAGGCATTGACTTGTGTGGTCATTTCTACATCCATATCTACTAAGTGATATTTAACACTTCTTTTGCTGTATTGTGTACTTGTTTTTTTTTTTGAAACTGATTTCTGTTATTGATCTTCTATAATAATGAAGCTGTATCCCTAAGTTGCTGCTTTTGCATACACATTCCAAGAAGAAATCTTGTGGAACAGACATTATTTTAATGAGATACATCTTATAATCACTTGAGGGGACACATCTACATTGACAGATACACCTAAACCAAATGTCCAGTATCCCACCCATGAGGGATCGATACTAGATGGATTGAAACAATTGTAGTGATCAATAATGCATCTTCCATCTCTCTCATTAATCAAATACCTAACGAACACTGTGAAAGTGAACGTGCTTTACCGGTAATCTACCAGGTGTATACCATATGATTCGTTATCTAATAATATATATATATATGCATAAATATATATATGTATATACATATATATACATATGTATATATACATATACATCTTTATAAATATATAGATATATACACACACATATATATCTCACTCTGTTACCAGCACAGAGTTCTTATGTTTAAATATTTAAAATATAATTTTGAAATCAATTTTACTTATAAATATTATGATATATGTATTTGTTTTCATTTTTTTTTTCGAATTTTTTTTTCTTTCTGTTAGCGCATTTTGCATCAAAACTTCCTTTCGGGATTTTAGTGGTCTTTTTATTTATCTTTTTTTAATGGAATAATAATAATAATGATAATTAATAATAATGATCAAAGTAAATTAATAAGCAAAATATCCTTTGGTAAGAAATATTACATGATTTAAATGATTCGAAGAACGAAAAGTACAGCTTTTAAAAATTGATTTCAATGAATTGTTTAAGCGGCAGGGGGGGAAGAAAATGTCTTCAAAAATTGCAAAAATATTGAGGACAAAAAATTCTGTTGAGTTTATTATTATATCGTCATTGTATAAATGAGTTTGTAGGAAAAATAATTTCTAAAATTCCCTTTTGCTGATTAGAAAAATTTTGATACTAAAAAAAGGAAATATATATATTAAGAAAATATCAAGAGAAAAAAATAAATCTTTTAAGTGTGATTTTTACGGTTTACTGGACACAAATATAGTGACAAATATATGTAATGCGATAGAGAGGAACACATTGAAGCAATATATAAAGACACTTGTAAACGCACTCTCTCTCTTACACACACACATGTACAAATACATAGAAAAGAAGTGCATAATGCATTTAGAACATACACACACACACACCCTTACATTCATGCACACACACACACATGCGCGAAAGGAACAAAATATAAACTATTGCATTCAACATTCGGAAAGATTGATCTATTATTTACTTTAGCGTTGAAAGTAAACAGAATTAACAGTGAGTTGGCATACACATGGTGGCATAATATTGCATTTTATAATAAACAAAGACAAAACAGAATATCCATCACACACTCATGTGCCCTGACGTATAAATAAAGGACTGGATTTTACATTAGAAGAATAATTTTGGCATAAGGCAATGTTTCTAGCTCAAAACTCTCAGAGAAGAATTTTGGATGGACAGAAAGGATAAATTACTTATTTGATTTTCTTAAAACCTGAATTAAAAGAAAATATATATTAAAAAAGATATGAAGAGTTATTTTCTTTTTTAATCGTAGTTGTTTTTTTTTCATCTTATTTTTTTGACAAACATTGTCTGGATGGTAGATTAAGCTCACCAATATCTTTTCTCCTATTGCTGGAAAAAAAGCTCCAGATACAATAAGCGTAAATCTTTCATAGCAAATTAAAAAAGGCAGAATGCTTATGTGTGAACAGAATTGTAGTAACTCTTTCTATGAATACAAAAATTGGTGGAAGAGATGAAAAGGTATGTTTTTTTTTTATTTTAGTGTAAAAAAGTTTACAAAAAGGAATTTGTGGGTAAGAAAAAGTTAGAACCCACCAATAAAAATTTACTCCAAAGATTAATGTTTCAAAAGAGCAGATAAAAAAACTTCACAGCATTTGATTAAAATTAGAACATTTAAAAGCATGTTAGCCTTTCATTTCATTAAAAAAATAAATAACTGGCACTTGAGATGTAAAAAAATTCCTCATTGAATGCAACTAAAATAAGGACAATTTCATTCCTCATTACGGTTGGCTTATAAAACAACCCAACACCAATAAAACATTAGTGCAATAAGGAAGCAATTATGCTAAGAAAAAGCATAATTATTCAAAAAGTAAACAGGAATATTTTACATTGTAGAATTCATGGAATGATGTAAATTATGCTTTTTTTTTTTAAATATGCAAACTGTTTAACTCAGTTTGTAACATATGATCCATACATATATGTATATATACGTGTATATATATATATATATATATATATATATTATATATATACACATATATATATATGCACACACACACACACATATATATATACATATATGTATCTATATATGTATGTATGTTTGTATGTATGCATGTATGTATATATATATATATATATATATTTATTTAGAATGGAGAAAGAGTTACTCAAATTCTTAGCTCCACTTTACAGTGATATGAGCGTTGGAGAACCAACTTGATCTGAACTACTTTCGGCCGAATTCTTGTGAACTTGACTAGCACATGACTGCCCACTTACAGGAGGTAGAGCTTGATTTGCATCAACAATATTTTCCAAATCTGTGAAACCATAATATGCATTGCCATGCACATTGCTGATGTTGAGACTTCCATCTGGGTTAGCACCAGAACCTCCTTGTCCATTATTTCCCAGATGGACACCCTTTTCTTGTTTAACGACAGTCAATGGAATTGTCTGATTTGGCTCCGTCATACGTAATCGTGCATCGTTTTTATGAGAACAGGAATTTTGATGAGAATCAATCTCTGTCTTGATCTTGATAGAATGCAGGTTAGAAGACTGGTTTAATTTTGCATCAGCTTTGCAATCAGGCCGATGGGCTTGGAGAATAAATTCCAGACGATCTTTCTGCTGTTTTAAAGTTTGAATTTCATCTTCAAGATGGCTGCGTTCCTCTTCGAGCTTTACAGTTTCCTATAACAATAGAAAAGTAATCAAAATTTAATAAGTCAGAATAAACCTAAAGTTAATCACTTAGCTTATTAGTTTGGAATATAATACATGACCATTCTGAAAGATATACACAATAACAAGAAGAACAGGATGCAAACTTATGCCTGTTATATTATTCACACCATTAGCTCATATGTATCCAATATTGAATTTCACATCTATTCACAGACAGTCTTAACTTATTTTGTACAGTTGGGAATAATAAGATGCTAGGTTCTTGACTCATGTGCTTTGTGTAGTCAGAACCAGTGTCTTTGGACAAAGAAATCAAATGTTTGCCTTTGGATATTAATAATTTTCAGTCATAATCTGAAAACTGAGTTAGAAGCTTTATAAATACATATTGTTGTTGGCACTCCGTCACTTACGACGTCGAGGGTTCCAGTTGATTCGATCAACGGAACAGCCTGCTCGTGAAATTAACGTGCAAGTGGCTGAACACTCCACAGGCACGTGTACCCCTAACGTAGTTCTCGGGGATATTCAGCGTGACACAGTGTGACAAGGCTGACCCTTTGAATTACAGGCACAACAGAAAGAGGAAGTAAGAGTGAGAAAGTTGTGGGGACAGAGTACAGCAGGGTTCGCCACCATCTCCTGCCGGAACCTCGTGGAGCGTTAGGTGTTTTCGCTTAATAAACACTCACAACGCCCGGTCTGGGAATTGAAACCGCGATCCTATGACCACGAGTCCGCTGCCCTAACCACTGGGCCATTGCACCTCCATAAATACATATACAGTTTGTAGACAGTGCACATAAATTGCAACTTAAAAAGGAAAAAAGAGGAAGAAGTGTGGGAGATGTCACCTGTTGTAGCAACAAAGACTTCCCTCTTTATGAGAAAGGCATATAACAGTGCATGTGCAAGAACTGTGGAGCTGTAAGTTGGTAAGACATGGTCATTTAATATTCTTAATAGGTGGAAAAATTGAATTTTGTGGAAGAAAAAATATAGTAACTTGTACATTTTTCTCCCATTAATAATTTTGTTGCTTTATCTTATTATTACAAAAGTTATGTAAATGAAATACAAATATTTATAAATACTTTTGGAGAATATATTCAACTAATTCAAACTAGTTAGACAGGCATGTAATAAAAATAAATAAATATTGATCTCAAATTTAGGCACAAGGCCAGGGGCTGAGTTGATTACATCAACCCCTGTACTCAACTGGTACTGATTCTATTGCTCTCGAATGGATGAAAGGCAAAGTTGACCTCAGCAGAATTTGAATCCAGAATGTAAAGATAGATGAAACGCTGCTAAGCATTTAGGCCGGTGTGCTAACAATTCTGTTAGCTTGCTGACAGAATAAATAAATATTGTCTGTTAAGAGCAGAGTGATCCATTTGGGAGCCGGTGCTTAGTTCCTGCTTCAGAATGTTAGACATCTCTCAAGAACAGGACACTGACTCATTGACATTATTCTTCCCAGGTGAGTCAGAAACTATCCTTAATGCCAGCTTGATGAACTGGTATTAAGAATAGTTCTGCTGAAGTAATTATACTCTGCAGAAACACTGAAAACTCCTCCAGTGAGTTTCAAGTCAAAAGATATTGATGAATATTTTTCTTATTACCTTATACTCCCAATTGTTTTGACTCCAATATACACATAGACAGAAATACTATTTAGCTAACGTTCTAAAAAGGAACTGAAGTATAAATGTACCTGAATAAGGCGATTGGTGTGGTCAACTCTTCTTTGACGACATTTTGCTGCAGCTATCTTGTTCCTTTCTCTACGAATTCGTCGACGTTCTTCTTCTTCTGGACATAATCTACTGTTAAAGTAGGATTGCCCAAGGTCATCCTTTAGAGAGAAAAAAGAAAAAGAAAACATACAAAATGAATAAGCAACAAGCTCTTTTGGTAACATCTCTATATTAAGAATAAAAACTTGGCTAAATACAATAATGTTGATTATACATTTATATATTCAGTCATTCCGTAAATAATGTGATTTTTTTATACTTCTTTTATTTTTCAAGTTTAAGATAAACAAAGTTCTTTTTTAATCTAAAATATACTTTCCTTCATTTTCTACAATGTCCTTCCATCTATCTGGTGGACTTACAAGGCCCCTCTTCCAAAATTCACTTGTCCGTGACGAAAAATACTTCTCCAGCACTGTTCTGACTTTGTCTATAGAATTCATATTTTTTCCGTCCAAATGATTTTGAAGTCTGTGGAATAAATGATGGTTCCCATTCAAACTGCTCCCACCTTTGGAATGTCATCCTTGCTGTATATGGCTTAGCATTATCCTGAAGGAAGAACACCTTTCGTCTTGAAACCAAAGATGGTCGTTTTCCTTCTAGCACTGACTTGGATGACTGGTTGAATGACCAAATCCAAGTTTCTCTACTAGTTCCTCAACAGTTATGATGGGATTTTGTTCCATCTGCAGGATCTCCTTATCAAACTCTACAGATCTTCCAGGACGAAGCTTGACTTCTGGGCTGTAGTTTCCGGCTCAGAATTTCGGGAACCATTGTTGACACTGGCTTACATTTATTGTCCAATCCCCATATACTGCATTAATATTCCTTGCACTTTCTGTAGCAGTGTTGCCTTTATTGAACTCATAAACCAAAATATGCCAAATATACTCCTTTGTCACTTCCATTATAACTTTGAAAAAAATAGCTTAAAATCAAACTGCACTCTTCAAAACTTGCACTAAGAATAAGTCAAAGGTAAAATTACTACCTGCTTTTATAGCAAGTTGATGCAGGTAGTTTGTCCCGTCTCCCTCCAACTTTTAGTTCATGCAATTGAAAAAACTGCATTATTTAAGGGATGACCCAAAATTTCCATTATTTCAAATCAAAATAGTTTTCAACTGGCAGCAGATTTCCATCTCTCTCTCACACACACACATACAAACATCAACCCACCAATATGATCACAACCACAAAAAATGGTATTATTTCTGTTTTACCATTCAGGTACTAGTTCAGTTTTTGCTTTCAGAACTGTTCTGCATTCATTGATTAAAAAACAAAAAAAAGATATTTATAACTCTATTTACGATAGCATATTCTTAAGTTTCCAGCAATACTGGTTCACTTGAGGTTAAGCATAGAATTCTACGATTAGATATAATTTTTATAAGAAACAGATGTAGTAGCAGGTTTATCGTAACCTTAACACAAGGTTTCTGGTGATTTATCTACTCTATATTTTCATGATGCCCATTCACATTGCAGCTTGTTATTTGATTCAAGTAAGAATACTTTGTAGTCACAGACATTTTCACAATGGCCATTCATGTTATGACTTATTTTTGTTTTGCAGGAAAGGAACAAATCTTTACATAAAAAAGATTCTTGAGTTTAAATGTTGCAAAGATTTTTGGTAAAAAGGCAAGTTTCTAGTTCAATCTGATTTTTGATAACTGATGTGATAGTTGTGATAGTCAATTAAAGCGTTGGTGATATGTATAAAGCACCAGTGCTAGTGCCATGTGTAAAGCAATCATGCTGGTGCCACATAAAGATAAGCACTCATGCAGGTGCCATGTAAAAAGCACCCGGTACAGTCTGTAAAGTGGTTGGCATTAGAAAGGGTATCCAACAGTAGAAACCATGCTAAAACAGACAACTGGAGCCTGGTGCAGCTCTCCGGCTTACTAACTCCTGTCAAACTATCCAACCAATGCCAGCATGGAAAACAGACTTTAAGTGATGATGATAATGATGACTCATTGATGCTAATATTAATTTGGCTTTTATTTAAAGGTTACTGAGAGTTTTGATCCAAAGCAGCACTAGATATTATAAGACTGATGGTGAGTAAAAGTTGACCAAGTCACCAGAAGGCTACTGGCCAAGTGACTAATAGGTCACATCATGTGTCCATCTTTAAAATAACCTTTTTGGTAGTGGATTAGTAGTATTGTTAGACTATCATACAAAAACACTGAAGCCCCCTTAAGTTTCAACTTCAAATCCTACTAAGTTTACCATTGCCCTTCATTATTCAGGCGCCGATGTAACATTCTTATAAACCATTCTAGTACAGAACGTTAAAACCTAACTTTCAAGGAGTTAATGAAACTATTTTCTTTTTTATACTTTTAGTATTAAAACTACAAAGACAGTAAAAATTATTAGTTAACCCTTTAGCATTTAAACCGACCATACCCGGCCAAAGTATTCAGCCTGGCCAGATTTGGCTTCTCATACCATCTTTACAATATCACTCTAAAAATTAAGTTACTTCATCAAAATCTCATAGCTACAAGATAAAGCATGATTAATTCAAAACAATGTGAATAAATAAGCATTACATTTGACAGAATAATGTGAAAGCTTAAGGGTTAAACATAAAACGAGTTTCTCCTCAACGATTTCTGTTAACTATATTTCACTCATAAGAATTAGTCAACTTGAGGCTGTGGTAGAAGACATCTGCCCAAGATGTCAGGCAGTGGGACTGAACTACAGTCATGCTGGTACCCCTGAGGAGGTACAACTTGTTTGCAAGTAGTGAGGCCCCTGAGTTTAACTAATTTGTTTTGTTGATTATGTTCCACCGTGGATCCACAGATAACAAAGGAAACTAATTGATTGCAATGTCCCTTCAACCATTTTGATACCAACCAGTCTGAGACCGACCCTAGTTCTATAATATAAACCTCCCGCTTTCAAAAGGACCCAATTAAAACCTTCTTTCAAAATTTCCTGTTGATTTATGTTCCTAACACCAGTGGCAAAGTTATTTTACTAAATTCTTCGTTATTTTCAAAATTAATTAGAATGAAGGCAGTGTATTTCAACATAAATATGGTGATGAAAAAGGTTAACAACCACACATATTATAAAACAAAAACAAAGCCCCTAAATCATTCCTATAAACCTATTAACACAGATCTCTATCTTCCTAATGTGGTGGTTCTAGTGTTGAGTGATGGATATCTTTCACAATCTACTCATTTGTTTTCATTGATGTGGGTTCAAAGTTTCTCAGGGATGATTCTGTTTTTCATCACCATTTTTAACAGAGTAAACTAATTAATAATGGAATGGTTTTGGCCAACTTTGCACAAAGACAATAGTTTTTGTTGGCAAATCAGAAAAAATTTACATTTAAAAGATAGTTGTATAGATGTCATACACCTGACACAGAATATGAAGCTTTGAATAATTTCAAAGTAGCATTTCCCCCTAATTCTTAGGAAAGTCCATCAAGAAGAGGATACTATAAAACTGATTCATCAAAATTAATATATTATGAAACTGATGTTTAACATTTTGTCCTATTGCAGTTTACATTTTAAAAAATTGCCCTTTTCTGTCGAAAACATTTGTAATAATGATATCAGAAAACTGTTTTCATTTATTACACTTGACATGCACAAACACACAGACACCTTCATTTAACATCTATTTTTCCATGCTTGCTGGGGTCAGACGGAATTTCTTAATGCAGATTTTCTACAGCTAGAGGCCCTTTTTGTCATCAACCCATCACTTGTTTTCAAGCAAGGTAGTATTTCTCCATGGCCAGACATGCTTACAATGGAAGACTAGAAATGAACAACACCGCTAGTATGATAGTGATGTTCATTTACAATTATCATGTGACATCAAGACAATGGTACACACAAACACTTGTGACAAATTTCTTTGTTTCCAATCTAAGAAATTCACTCACAAGGCTTTGATTGTCCCGGAGCTAAGACATCAACTCAGGATACAGTGGAACTGAATCCTGACCACAAGGCTTTGGTTGGCCTGAGGCTATAGTAGAAGACACTTGCCCAAGGTGTCATGCAGTGGGACTGAACCCGGAACCATGTGGTTGGTAAGCAAGCTACTTACCACACAGCCACTCCTGCACCTATATATATATATATATATATATATATACATATATAGATGCATGACTCAGTGGTTAGAGTATCAGGCTCACAATCATGAGGTTGTGAGTTCAATTCCCAGACCGGGTAATGTGTTGTGTTCTTGAGCAAGACACTCTATTTCATGTTACTCCAGCTCACTCATCTGTAGAAATTAGTTGTGACGTCACTGGTGCCAAGCTGTATCGACCTTTGCCTTTCCCTCGGATAACATCAGTGGTGTGGAGAAGGGAGGCTGGTATGCATGGGTGACTGTTGGCCTTCCACAAAGCAGCCTTGCCTGGACTTGTGCCTCGGAGGGTAACTTTCTAGATGCAAACCCATGGTCATTCATGACCAAAGGGGGTCTCAAAATATATATATATATATATATATATATATATATACAAAAAATTAATATAAATATCTAGGTGCAGCATAATACCATAATGGAAAAATTCAATCACCACTAAATGTGACTAAGAGTTCCGAGACACCTTCATTGCTAGAAATAGGAGTAAAATACTCCTTGTGCTGTAGGAAGAGCGCAAATGTATACACATGTATATATAAGTATATATATACATAAATATATATAATAAATATGTATGTGTATTGCTAGGGTTTGTTCATAAATAACAGCTTTACTGATGAAAGAATTTGATACAGATTGTGAACTCAAATTTATTTAAAAAAAAGATGTTTGACTGTGACATCAAGTGTTGTTTGTTGAAAGCATTGCTCAAGCTGTGAATCACAGTTGAAAATGCTCTTCTTTTACAGTTGCATCAACTGGGACAAATAAATCAAAATACTCAAGGAAAAATTTAGTCAAAAGTGTAGCAAATTCTACTGAAAATTAAATAAACTCTCTTGTCTGAGAATTTGATGATATTATTTCGAAAATATTTTGTTTTTACTTATTAACCATATTTGGTCACAAAATTTTATCACACAAATTTTAAAAAGCATTTCAATGATATATACATACATGCATGCATGTATGTATATCTTTTCATCTTTTACTTGTTTCATTCATTGGGCTGTAGTTATGCCGGGGCACTGCTTGTTGAAGGGTTTAGTTGAACAAATCAACCCCAGTACATATTTTCTGAAGCCTGGTACCAATTCTTTTATTTGTTTCAGTCATGTGACTGCAGCCATGCTGGAGCACTACCTTTAGTCGAACAAATCGACCCCAGGACTTATTCTTTGTAAGCCTAATACTTATTCTATTGGTCTCTTTTTGCCGAACTGATAAGTTACAGGGAGTAAACACACCAGCATTGGTTGTCAAGCTATGGTGTGGCGGACAAACACAGACACACAAACATACATATATATATATATATATATATACACACACACAGATGACAAGCTTCTTTCAGTTTCCTTCTACCAAATCCACTCACAAGGCTGTGGTTGGCCTAAGGCTATAGTAAAAGACATTTGCCCAAGGTGCCACACAGTGGGAATGAACCCGGAACCATGTGGTTGGTAAGCAAGCTACTTACCACACAGCCACGTTGTGTGGTCGCTTTTGCTGAACTGCTAAGTTACAGGGAACAGAACACATCAAGACTGGTCGTCAAGCAGTGGTGGGGGACAAACACAAACAAAAAGATACAAACATGGCACTTTTTTCCTTACTTGTTTCAGTCATTAGGCCGTGGCCATACTGGGGCACTGCCTTGAAGAATTTTAGCCAAATGAGTCAATCCCAGTACTTTTCTCTTTCTAAGCCTGGTACTTAGTCTATCAATCTTTTTTGCTGAACCACTAAGTTATGGGGACATAAGCACACCAACACCAGTTGTTAAGAGGTAGTGGGGGGAAAACACACACACCGTTTGTAGAAAACAAATCCGAAAGAAGAAGCACACTCCAAGATGTAGAACAGTATATATTAAAAATGGGGAAGTCCGGTTTATGGGATTACCTTAGGTTTCCCGTCCGTAAAGCTAAACCCTTTATGGACAGGAAACCAACGGTAATCCCATAAACCAGACTTCCCCATTATTGATACACACACACACACATTTGAGGAGCTTCTTTTAGTTCCTATCTACTAAATTCGCACGCAGGGCATTGGTCGGTCCCAAGCTATAGTTGAAGACACTTGCTCAAGGTGCCACGTAGTGGGACTGAACCTGGAACCATGTGGTTGGGAAGCAAGCTTCTGACCATACAACCACATACACAGAGAGGCTTCTTTGAGTTTCTACCTACCAAAACCACTCACAAGGTTTTGGCTGGCCTAAGACTTTAGAAGAAACAAGGCCAAGGTGCCATGCAGTAAGGATAACCCTGGAACCATGTTGTTGGGAAGCAAACTTCTTACCACGCAGCCAAGCGTTGCGGCTTGTCTGCAGCGTTTGTGATAAAGAAGTAAAATAGTAAAGACAGAGCTATTGACAATGCGAAAAGGAGCAAGTTAAATAATCTTTGTATATCAAACACAAAGGTCCTTCGTAAGAAGTAAACAATGAAGAAATGCTAGATTATACATTACTGGCCATGTTGATTAAAATACCATTTACTTCAGATGATAGGCTTTTGTGACCGAAATATGTATATAAGGGTTATCAAAATGAAGCGAGAGGTTTTTAAACATTTTGCATTGTTTGGTGCATTCCTTGTTTCTCATTTCTATTATTCTACTTTTGTACTCTAATGCTTCAAGCAAGCTACAACGCTCTTATATATATATATATATATATACATACATACATGTACGTATATATGCATATACTCATTTATTATTTGTATTATATATATATATACATACATGTACGTATATATGCATATACTCATTTATTATTTGTATTATATATAT
>NC_068996.1:51343834-51345415 GCF_001194135.2 Octopus bimaculoides | reverse complement strand
TGTGTGTGTGTTTGTGTGTATTCGAAAACATTTTGTTATATTAATATTTGAAATGGTTTTTTCATTTATATTTTTTAATATGCACATAGAACACACACACACATATATATATACACACCATACACACACATATATATATAAGGGGATTGAATATAAGGAACAATAACTGGAATTAAAGAAGCGGTGTTTTGTACTCAAGAAATTTTGATATTTAAAACTAAACATCTAAATTATGAAAAAAACTTAACTATTAGATTCTTAGCTCTCGAACAAAGCATGCATTGTATTGTAGATATACATGATAATTATGAAGAAGTGAGTGCCACCAAAGAAACACCAATCTATCTATCTGCCTATATATACGCATATATAGAGTTCATATTCTTTATATACAAGTGTGCGTATAGATGTATATATGTAAATATACATATTTATATACACACGTGTGTATATGTATCTAGACACACACACGTGTATGTGTGTATATATACACACACGCATATATATATATATATATATATATATATATATATATATATATATATACACCCCTCCACACAATACGAGGTTACGTCGAATAAACCCCGAACAAAGAGTAAGAACAAAGTAACATCAAAATGGCTACCAATTAATAAAACCTGATTGTTGTATTAGCCTAAGAAGTTAATTTTATCAGGTAAGAGACCTATGTCAGAATATATAACAGAAATTAAAATAGGTAAAAGGCTTCAGCTTCCTTTAATACCGGTTTTAATTTGAATCATGTATTCCCAATCTGTTCTGCTACTACACAAAATTAGAAGCAGTATCGAGACGACTATGTATAAAACTGGCAAAAATAGAAACACAAATTTAACTCTTTATTTCTTCAAAGATGATATGTTATAACGACAAGAAAATAAACATCTAATGTTTCTAACATGGGAACGAACATCTATGGAGAATGCAGAGAATGTATTAAACAAATAAACTCTTTTTATTCCGACGCACTGTTCTAGTGTTTCTCATTGAATTAATAACAATGACAGACTTAACTAGAAAGAAAGCCTACTATCATTTGGAGTGCGAAGGCTAATGAAAATAAAATAAAGAAAGAAACAAAGAAGTTTTGTTCTCATTCCAGCCAGCACTTAAAAGAGAGACGACGACCTAAACGACTGCTATATAATTATCACGGGAAAAAATAGAAGTCTAGCTTAGTACAACAGTAGATTGGCTGTCTGAAAACTAGTATGAAAAAGTTGCGTATTTTAGTCGGTCACCGACAAGTACCCGAGGGGTGGGGAGAAGAGAGAGAGAGAGAGAGAGTATAATGACAAACGAAAATAATACAAACTAGAACTTTCAGATCTCTCTCTCTCTCGTTTAATCGATAAATCTGCGCACAAAGAAAGTTTAATAAAGTGAATAACCGAAAAAAGATTCACATGTGGTTATATCTATTTTAAGACTATATACATAACACACACAGAGATACACACACACACACGTTCATGTTTACGATCTTTCGATGAATATACACAAAAAATATATAATATATATAAATATATATACAAATATATATATATATATATATATATA
>NC_068996.1:51337944-51343098 GCF_001194135.2 Octopus bimaculoides | reverse complement strand
ATATATATATATATATATACACACATACTCTTTTACTTGTTTCAGTCATTTGACTGTGGCAATGCTGGAGCACCGCCTTTAGTCGAGCAAATCGATCCCAAGACTTATTCTTTGTAAGCCTAGTACTTATTCTATCGGTCTCTTTTGCCGAACCGCTAGTTTACGGGGACGTTAACACAGACACACATATATATGTATATACATATATACGACGGGTTTCTTTCAGTTTCCGTCTACCAAATCCACTCACAAGGCTTTGGTCTCTCTCTCTCTCTCTCTCTCTCTCTATATATATATATATATATATAGATAGATAGCTAACCACTACACATTCTTTATTTTCTCTCCTTGTTTCTTTCCGTGGAAGAGCGTAGGCTCGAAACGTAAAAGACTTTTTCAATTCCCAAGTGTTATACTAATACATCTATTTGTTTTCTACACCACCTGTCTTCGTCTGTTGTTTTTTTGTGAATTCTCCCTATATATATATATATATATATATATATGAATATATACGTATATAAATACATTCATCGTCTTCCAAGTAAATTTTGTCTACATGTACACATTCATAATATATATATATGTGTGTGTGTGTACCTATATCCAAAAATTCAGAAGATATTGTATACAGATAAGGTGTTTACGTATAGTGTTAACTTCGAACCTAAAGATATTTTGTAGTATAGTACAATATAAACATACACAATCGCACACATCCTTGAGCCGATGGATTGCGGGGAGACACACGGCATGTTATACAAATCTGCCCAGTTACGGTGTCTCCACGGCAAGAAACTACTAGTAGTTCATATCTTTATATTGTGTACATTAAATGATATATATCTCTCACTAGATGGAACCCGTTTTTGTTGATTCTACTTTAACGGAATAGCAATCTGTACATGTGTCGTTGGATGTGTGTGTATAGATTCACAAAACGCCATGATTTCATTTCTGTGTTAATGATAAGAACACTGAATACAGCTCAAGATTAACTTAGATTGCATCATGCTTTATTAGTTAAATCTTCTAGTCCACGGAGAATGAACGAAAAACAGGAGAAAGAGAACATCTAAGAACGAACTGTTTAAACAAGAAATTAAAACAAACATTACTGTTTGTGAATAGGTTTAATTAAAGAACTATTTTCGTACAAATGAGGTCGACGTATAAATTTTATAGAAAGAGCAGTTGTAAATGTTGTCCGTTGTATCCAACAAAAAAGAATCATAAATAAAATCGAAACTAGGTTGTTGACAAAAGCTTAAAGTAAAAAAAGACCCCAGAAAACGGCACGGTCATGTAATTTTTATGATCACAAACTTAAACCATGTGGGTACTTGTCGTCATTAAATGTCATTAAACTCTATGTAAGGAGACAAATTGTATTCAACGAATATTCATATTTACAAGTATAGTTTTTGTATTATCGATAATAAATGGAAATTTCTATTTTCACGTTAAGAGAAAATAGGAATTATAATTACTAGAATGCTAAAAACTTAAGGGATCACTAAGTTTATAGTAGTTGGGTTAGTTACAAATTTTGGCGAAACGAATAAAATATTACTACTACTGACACAATAAAAAGAAAACAAGAAAAGGAGTTTATTTACTTGAGAAAAATAAAGTTTCATGTGTTATTTTGAATTAAAAAATGGATTGCTTGCTGTATGACTGTTTTTAGCTTCTTTTAAATAAATTATAGACTAATTTCGCAAATGTAATTTAATTTAGGCGATATTTTTTCGCGAATCTTACTTAAAACCAGACTAGTTCAATGAGCTTCAACTGAATTAAGAATGAACTGATGAACAACATATCAATATTAGAGTTAAGTTTATAGTTAAGACTATGTAAGTTACTTTAAAGCAGAATATATCGAATCGGTTCAAACATAGAATCACGGAATAAGAAAGAAAGGAATAACAAAGTGAATAATGTTTACAAATAAAGGAAGAAAAAAGGTGCTATGAAAGATTACCCTTTCTTCTTTAATTTGACATTTAAGCACACTCACTTTTTTATCTTGTCTTGAGGAAGAACTGTATGTAGGGGATCCCTTGGAAGATGCACTGCTACCAGTGGATGAACGTGGTCTTTTAGGCTCCCATTCGGGATCATCAGAGTCGTATTGGTAACGATCCATGGACGCACCAGAATTTGCGGTGCCCGCGGAGTTAGATGAAATGTGGTCATTTGAACTAACTCCAACAGGCTCTACTATGGGTGGTACAAATCCACTTTGTGTGAGTGGATCTTGGTTTGCTGAACTTACTGGAACCGATTGAAGTTCGATGAAGGCTTGTTCCAAGTTGACTAAAGTTGTTGGTGTTAACGTCGGTGTCGTTGCCGTTGTAACTCCGCAAACAAATCCAGGTAGAGAATATTGCTGTAAAATATCAAATGGAAACCGAGTTTACTAAGTATTTAGAATCAAACATCTATCTTAATCATATACCTGTAGAGAGTGACATATGCATACATTCGTGTGTTGTGTGTGCGCATGTATATATATATATATATACACCTTTTTTTACCATAGATCTGGCATCGGGGATATGGTATTAATTCCTTATTCATCATTCAAAACAATTATAACAGAATATAAGTTTAGACTTAGTATGCTATACTAATAGATCTTGACTTTTAAGTTATCGTTTACTTTCTACAGAATTGATTTTGATTTTACCGAAATGAAACTGCATATTGTGTGTGGTGTTTTGTTTAATAAAACCTAGGTCAAGAATATCATGTATTTATTTAAGCTAGAGAGAGCAAAATTGGATTATAAAAAAAAAGGTGATAAAATAATAGGTTTTAGTGCTCCAATCGTAGGTAAACAAATATAAGAGCAGAAGAAAAAAGCGAAAATAATTGCTTATCGAAAAAACATTGGCGCGCAGCTTTTTTTTGTATGAAATCATATTTACTTTAGATTAAATTCCTGCGACTGAATAAATAAGTTTTAAAACTAACCTCATAATGAGAATGTGTCTGATGCATGGATCCTCGCGGCCGATTATAACGGCACGATTCATTGTAAGAATTCATGTAGTTTGGGTCTAAGTAGTACATTTAAATGGTTTTGTATAGACAAACAAAATTCTACAAACTATCCCGCAAAAGCGAAAGTTGTGGAAAAGGTGTTGGGAGAAATGAAGCAAAAACTATTTAAGTTAGGGGAAAAAAAAGCTGTAAGAAACTATAAATGAAAAAAATAATGTTTCAAACTAAAGTTAAAAAAAAAAAGAAATAGTAAAGTAATTGCAGATAAAAGAGATAGCTAAGTAATGCAACCAATCGGTATGAAATGTTTGGGAATAGTAGGCAGAGACAGTTGTGTGTAATGTATATAAACACTAAAGACATGTGCAGGTAGGTGTACAAAATTTTGACTGAGGGGAGTCCTAGGAGGTGTGACGACGACTAACTAGAGGCTAAGTTGTCCATGATCTGTGTGTCTAGGGTCTGTTCATAGTATTTAAACCATCCGGGGTACTGTGAAAGGCATGCCTCTACAGAGGCACCACAACAAACGAGGTCAGCTGGTACGCTGTGTTAGCAGAGTGACTAATAGCTTAGAATGACAACTAGTAATACGGTGGATAGAACGTTGTACTCACATTCTGGGAAACAGGGTCTCCGTTTGCCATAGATGACAGGATGTCAGCCACGTATTTAGAATCCTGGTGATGACTGTTGGTATAATTGGTAATGTTGGTCGTTGTAACGCTAGTAGACACGCTAGGTGTATTGCTACTACTACCGGCTTCCTTTTCTCTCGAATTGTACATTGTATTATCTTTCAACTTAATATTTCAATCGTTAACGAAACGATTTCAAGTAATTTTACTTTGAAACAAACCGGGAATGGGAAAAAAATATATATATCTGTTTTGTTTAGGATGGATTTTTCAAATAATTGTTAAAAAAGAAAAGTATTGCTTTTCGAACTGTCTTTCTACGAAGTCTATTGTTTTCGATTTCTTTCATTAATGCGTTGTTCAATGTCCAGTGCAGAGGTGTGAACCGTGAATTGTGCGATATCTTTTCATGCGTTTATATATATATTGGTTCTTGAAGATCGAAGATCGAATTTTCAATTTTTAATTTTTTTTTTTTTTTATCAATCTTGTATTTTCTATTCTTTGAAAGTGTGTGTATGTATGTGTGGGTTCTTTCTTTCCTTTTTTTTTTTTCAAACACCAAAAACAGTTCAGTGATCAGAGGTGGTAGTAATATATCGTAGGCCTGTGAGTCAAGCTTTTACACTTCCGCTAAGTTTACCCTCCCTCTCTAGCACGAGCACACACACCTTCTCCCTCTATCGCTCTCAGAGACCTCCGCCGCAGTCTATGACTCAGTCTGTGAAAATTGTGAAGGGGAAATACCTCAACACGCTTATATACTCTCTGACTCACCAACAGCCAATGAGTAATTTTCTAAATATAGATACATTACCTCATCGCTATTGTTGGCCATCCGTATATGGTCACAAGGTAATGCGTCGGTAGTGACGTAGAACTCATGCATATGGTAATGAAGGGAAACTAACTTATCCTCCCCGTCTCGGCGAAGTAGCCTACGTTTTTTTCATTTGGTTATAGTTCTGAGAACTTTACTGCCGTTTACAAAAGCGGAGCAGTTCCTTTTCTTTCTTTTTTTTTTCTGCTTTTTTTTAATAGTTGAAAAGGCGTAACCCATTCGGTGTCGAATCGTTTTAATAAATAAATAAATAAATAAACAAATAAGTAAATAAATAAATATATTTCTGTAAATCCAAACAATGACGTAAATATAGTGTTGTCCTTGATATTCACACGAAGTAATTTTTTTCTTTTTTAGTTGTCAAAACTTTTATAGTTTTCTGAAGAAAAGAAAAAAACTTTTCTTTTGTAAGTTATTTTAACTTTTTAAAAATCATGCATAGGCGCATGAGTGGGTGTGTGGTAAGAAGCTTGCTTCCCAACCACATGGTTCCAGGTTCAGTCCCACTGCATGGCTCTTTGGGCAAGTGTCTTCTACTATAGCTTTGGGCCAACCAGTATTGCCATCTTAAAATCACAATTTTTTGCTAAATTTCAGTAGAAAAAATACAAAAAAAAAAAAAGAAAATGCTAGAAAATGCTAAATAAGAAAAAAAAAAAA
>NC_068996.1:51335441-51337903 GCF_001194135.2 Octopus bimaculoides | reverse complement strand
CTTTTTTAGTTGTCAAAACTTTTATAGTTTTCTGAAGAAAAGAAAAAAACTTTTCTTTTGTAAGTTATTTTAACTTTTTAAAAATCATGCATAGGCGCATGAGTGGGTGTGTGGTAAGAAGCTTGCTTCCCAACCACATGGTTCCAGGTTCAGTCCCACTGCATGGCTCTTTGGGCAAGTGTCTTCTACTATAGCTTTGGGCCAACCAGTATTGCCATCTTAAAATCACAATTTTTTGCTAAATTTCAGTAGAAAAAATACAAAAAAAAAAAAAGAAAATGCTAGAAAATGCTAAATAAGAAAAAAAAAAAATGCTGAAGACTAATTATATCAAAAATCTTAATTTTTATTTACTTTATTTAATTATATTCGGCATTGAGAAATAATTTCTTGAATTTCACTGATTTGATCACTTTCAGCTGCTGTACCTAGGTCTTGACTTCTGTATATATTTATGGTCCTAATCTTGTTAATTATGTGTTTTGGAATATCAAAGTTTTTGCAACATTTGCCTTATCTTTTCAGGCCATTGGTGGCTGTTACAGTCTTCTTGATAATCATTTCTGCTATCTTTCTGTTGAACCTGTAGCCTAAATTTGGTTTAGGATCCAAAGATTTTTCAATAGCAGCATCAGGATCAAGAGGATCAATTCTGCTTGTTGGCAATGCTATCATATTAGTAACAGATTTGATTAAATTTGAAAGAACTTCAAGTAATTTTGTTTTGTCAACAGTGTTTGATTCAAACAATTTATTCACTTCCTGAAAATTGGATGCAAAAATAAAAGGTAAAATTCATTCCTAGAGTCACAAAACATTTCATGTAACGTTTGTACTGTAAAGCATTTTTCTTTTGTAGTTGTAGTTTGGAAGTGAGTTTGCAATTCAAACCATTGGCTTAAAATTCTATTTACAGCTGGTTCTATTGACAGCCACCTAGTTGTACAAAGAATTCACTATCTTCAAAGGCTCTTTATCATTGATAGCAAGGTAAAGTTGTTTGTAGGCACTTTGTCTTGTTGAAGAATGAGGGAACCATTTATAGGTTTCAGATACTAAAAATTCTAAATTTATGGGCTGGCATTCAGCACAAGTGTGGGATACTGCCAACTGTAAAGAATGACATACACATCTAAATAGAAGTAATGATGGAACTTCTTTTAATTTCTGGAAAACACCATTGTTGACTCCTGTCATTACTCTAACATTGTTGGTTCCTATACCCAGTCAATTTTTTATATCTGATTTCTTTTTTACTAATTCAGTTTTTAAGGCATCTACAATGCCATCTGCATTACATTTATAAAGATACCATACTGAGATATGTATGTACCACTTTTTTGTGAGTGTCACTATAATATATGATAACAATTCCTAACAACTTGTTTATCAATATATCATTGGATTCATCTAATAACAGACTAAATTTTCTATCTCCTATATCAGAAATCAAATCTCCATCAAAATATGGAGCTAGAACATTTCTTACAATATTTGCACATTTTGTACGATGCAACTTCACTTTGGACATAATATCACCATCAGACATATGATTCTTACATAACTCTATTAAGTGATCCCAGCAATTAAATGATGAGAGGCAACAAATAAACTTTGCTAAATTTGCTTCAAGCATAGATGTTGTATCAATTTTGGTTTTAATAAAATTGCTAAGAGGAATCATTTGTTGTGGAGTTGATGCCTTAAGTTTCTTTGCTTCACAGTGGCTTACTAAAAGAGAATATTTTGCCAACATATTGCATCTACAATATCTGCAATGTGCTTTAGATTGGTCACTAGGTACTTCACACAACCACTTAGAAAACGCTGGCATCTTAAGCCATTCCTTTCGGAATTTTTGCTGGTACAACTTTACTTTTTCTTTGCTCATTATAATGCAGTGGGAAGCATGAAAATAAATTGAGTGATTAATAAAAATATAAAATTGAAAACACAACTTATCAGTTTGCCGCTAACAATTCTTTCATTCATCATTAACAATTCTTATGTTTGCTGCTTGCAAATTCTTGAGGTGAAGAATACTGATTCAGGTTGTTGTGTAGCTAACTTATAAATGGAAAAGTAAAATCTGTAGAAATCCTAAAACTGTGTTCTGATATAAAACTGGGAACATCATATTTCGCTTCCAATCTTAAATTTAATATCTATTGGTAAAATCACAAATATAACTACAATGCTTGAAAAAAAGAAGTAAGTAGAAATATAAAGGGGGAAACCCTGCCACCCCCCGTACTTCTCTACAAGATATATAATCCAAAACAAGCATGAAAAAACAACGGCCTATTTTAAAACAGTCAAACTGAAAGTGATTCAGTCAACTTGTCATGATAAAAATTCATCACTACAGAATAAAGCATTCAGTTCTATATTTAAGAGATGAGGAATTATGTACATTATTTACATTATTTACATTCGACGGATATTTATCCTCATCTTGTTTT
>NC_068996.1:51320078-51333794 GCF_001194135.2 Octopus bimaculoides | reverse complement strand
TATATATATATATATATATATATGTATGTGTATGCATGCATGCCTGTATGTATGTATAGAATCACTATATGTATTTAATCATACATACATACATATATATACATATATATATATATATATATATATATATATACAGGGTGTCCCGCAAAGATTTACTTATTGATATTTCTTAATTATTGAAAATTAAGCTAGGATAATGTAAAATGTCAATCCATTGCAGTAATTACTTTTCAAAATGACCACCTCTTGCCTGGATCATAACCCACAAACGAGTGGTCACTGAGTTGCACGAGAGCCATAACACACCTCTTCATCCAACTTGACCCATGAAGACAGAAGAGCTTTCTTCAGATCTGACACATTTGAATAAGAGTGAGCAGAAACATTACTCATTAAGATGGACCAGATAGCAAAATCCATGGGATTGATGTCTGGACTTGAGGGAGGCCATATTGTCTTGTCTCAAAAGCTGCTGAAATGCTCTTTGCACCGCCACTGTGTCAAATTGGATGTGTGGGCCGGAGCCCCGTCTTGAGTGAAGGTGTAATGGTTACCAAAGGTTTCTGTGACTCTCAGGGTAACACTTTCTCATAAACTTTTCTACATAAACTCCATTGTTGACCTTGGCGCCAGCATCGATGAAGATCAAGAGAGACTTGGACCCATCAAATGCATCTGCAGCCCACGCCATGAGTGAAGCTGGCTTCTGATGGCGTAAATGACTCCTGCTACCTTCAGGCAAGTCTCCTGTATGACATGCATAAAGCCAATCATTCTGCCTGTTGGTAATTACCTCCACAGTGAAGATCTTCTCGTCGGACCAGATCATCACATTGTTAGCGGCGTGCTTCGTCTCAGTTAACATGGTTTTATCCCTGTCAAGCCGATTCTTCTTGGAAGCTACTGAAATTAACTGCCAGGATTGTTTCTAGTATGCAGTTAGCTTTAAATCCTCTTTAAAGACCCTGTGCATTGACAGTTTCGAAATACCAAGAGTGTTTGCAGTTTTTCATACACTCCTGCGGGGATTTCGGCTCATTTGCGTCTTCACAGGTTCAACAGTTTATTTGGTACGAATTGATCGTTTCCTACAAGGAATTAGCTTGCTAGAGGTATTAACAGATTCCATATATCGTTTCCTGGTATTGAACACTGTTTTACGGCACACATTCAACTGTTTTGTTATATCCTTGTTGCTCAATGCAGTTGTTTTCGAAGCGACAATGTGGCCACGTTTTGCTTTCGACGCCATGTTTGTTTACAAACCTGTTATAGGTAAAACAAACAATAGAAACATAAACAAAAGACATATGCAAATCTTTATGAAAAATGTAGATAATATTACCCGAACCGATATTCTTTGGGAAGAGTTTAAAACATAGGTAAATCTTTCTGGGACACTCTGTACATACGTAGATATGCATACATGAATGTGTAGCGAGACCAATTTCTATAATGGCATCTAGAAGAGAGCACTTTAATCTGTAATGTTTGGTCGTTTTACCTATCATGTGAGCTTTGAACATTGGTTGAGTCCTGCACTGAGATGGTTGAGTATTGTGCGGAATCGAAGGTCCAATCATGTTGCGCTTAATACATTCTCAAACAACTAATCGGAATGTGTTCTGGAGCCTACCCTTTTCCATAAATTGGTACAACAAATTATCTAAGGGCAGAGAGGTGAGTGCTTTTCATCAAGATGAGTTATGCTGATTTCCTGCCGTTTTTCACCAGAGTGAAATTAATATAACGGAGCACATGGAACCAACGACGACGACGACTCAAGGTGTATTATCTAAACATTGGATGAACTACAACCACCAGAAATTGTAATGTTTCTTAATTGATCCACTGTACCTTGGATATAAATCTCCGACGACAATTTCGATGGGTTTTATTATTGCAGACCTAACATACCTGATTCTCGGCACAGATTTTTGCATCATTTTGATTTTTTGGTTGATTCAAGAAATAAGCAGTTAGTCGACTCAAGAACTCATCTCTCTGCACGTTTTCTCACTCTTTTATTTCTTTTCTGTTCATCATCTTCTAATCGTTTTCTTACGGTGTGATAAGTAACGCAAATAAATGTATTTATGGTGTTTCTTCCATCACTTTTCTGAGACATGTAATTGATAAAGATGGAATAGGTCCTTTATATGATAGAATTAATGCTTTTGGTGATATTCCAGTTCCTTCTCCTGTAACGAAGTTACGAGAATTTCTCAGTTTGATTAACTTCTCTAGATAATTTATTCCACATTGTACTGAGACAATTTTTCCTCTTATGAAACTTTTACGTCATAGAAAATGAAAAATGAACCTATATAATTAAATTCTTCTCACTTACAAGCTTTTGAAGATATTAAGGACAAGTTATCAAGAGTTATACTTTTGGCTCACTCCGTTCCAGATGCACTCTTATCGTTAATGGTTGACGCATCAACTGTAAGAACTGGCAGAGTTTTGCAACAGTTTGTTCTGAACGCTTGGCAACAACTTTCCTTTTTTCCAAATGTCTCAAACCAGCTGAGTCAAGGTATAACACCTTAAGCAGAGAACTTTTGGCTGCTTATTCAGCCGTGAAACGTTTCCGGCATTTTCTTGAGGGACGACAGTTTACAGTATTCACCTATTACGAACCGTTGAGTTTTGCTCTGCAAACGAAAGCAAGTGAATATTCGCCCAGAGACCTTCGACATTTGGATTTCATTTCACAATACACTGTCGATATTCGTTACATCAAAGGTGCAGATAATTCTGCGGCCAATACTTTATCTCGCATGCACATTAACGCTTTACATACTCCAGATTCCATTGACTTGCAGCAAGTTGTGTTGGGTCAAGAACAAGATGATAAATTTTTGCATTTTCACTCGTTGGATTCCCCCTTTTTTAGACATCCGTCTACTACCACTACATTTTACAGATTCTTGTATATTTTGTCAGAAAGCTAAAGTTTAGCGCTTTATAAAGACACCTTTGGGCACTTTTGCAACCCCAGGCGCACGTTTTAAATATATCCACATAGATATTGTGGGTCCCTTGCCGTTAGTTCAAGATAATATATATTTGCTGACCTGTATAGATAATTTTTCTAGATGACCTGAAACTATACCCATGAAGAACATTTCATCTCTCGCGATCGCAAAAGCTCTTATAGCTGGGTGGATTTCGCATTCTGGAGCTCCCGTCACCATAACTACTGATAGATTGATTCCATAGTTACTGAATTAAATCTCGTGGCTGAAAATTCAAACTTGCGGGGTAATCAACGAATCCGTACCACTGCTTACCACCGCATGTCTAAAGGAATGAGAGAGCGTTTTCATCGCCAACTGAAAGCAGCTCTACACGCTTATCCCGAGTCAGATGTTTGGTTAGAATTATTACCAATTATTTTATTAGGTATTCGGTCGGTTGTAAAAGAAGACCAAAGTTTTTCACCGGGAGAATTACTTTATGGCACCCCTCTTGTATGACCTGGTCAAATGGTCACAAATACAACTGCAATTGACCGAAATTTCGATCGATGAGATTATGTTCATCGAATGCAAAAATACATGATAGAATTACCTCCGTTGGTAACCAGATCACAATTTATCATGTGTTTTGTTCCATCAGATATTCATAAATGCACTCATATTTTTATTCGTAATGACGTAGTCAAGCAACCACTACAGCAGACTTATACCGGCCTGTACCAAGTGTTAAAAGTAAAATCCAAGTTCATGGTTTTAGACCTTCAAGGGAAACATCAAACTGTAAGTATAGATCGTGTGAAGCAGGCCTTTATTAATTCACCTTCCGAGTAACAGCACCCCACCTTCCCACCCACGACACTTTCATCTACATCCACACATCCTATAAACGCGTCTGACACATCTGCTGATAATACACCAGTTATTACACCCAAGCCAGCTCATGTTATCAAGAACGGTAGAAAAGTGCATTGGCCAGCCAGATACGCTCATACGTATTATTTTCGATTACTTTGTGAATCCTAAAGACTTTCATGCTGAACTGTTCCGCATAAATCTTTCTTTTCAGATTTATGAACTTTCGTTTTTGTTTGTTTTCACATCAATTTGTGTTTGCGAATTCTAATTGCGGACAAAATTGTTCTCATTTTCTTTCTTGTATTTATTTTTTGCACATTTTTCTGTTACACCAATAGAAATTTTTATTATTTTTATAAAGAGTTTGTGTTCCGTGCTTTTCTCTCGCATGAATCTCACTGGTCCGAGGATGATGTAGCATGACCAATTTCTGTTACGGCATATTGAAGGTAATCAAATCAGCCTTTTATAGGCTCAGCGCGATAATCTGTAATGATTGGTCGTTTTACCTATCATGTGAGCTTTGAACATTGGTTGAGACCTGTATTGCGATTGGTTGACTATTGCACAGGATTTGGATCGAAGATCCAATCGTGTTTCGCCTAATACATTCTCAAACAATTAATCAGTATGTACTCTGGAGCCTACCTTTTTCCATAAATTCGTGAAAAATTATTGAGACCAGACGAATGAATAATTTTCATGGAGGCAAATTATGTTGATTTCCTGCCGTTTTTCACCAAAGTAAAATTAATATAATGGAGCACATGTAACCAACGACGACCCAAACTGAATTATCAAAATGATGGATGAATTACATCCACCAGAATTCGTAATATTTCTGTCTTAATCCATTGTACTACTTTACGGAGGAATAAAGCCTGGCTGTTATTTTTAAAGTTCGTTTCTTTTATTACTTCCACGAGTGAACACGCAACATATATAATGGTATACAGGATTCCGTAGTAAAACCAAGGGATACTTTACACTCAATGTCTAAATATGTGTGTATGTATGCGTATATGTATATAGGATTTTTATCTTTCTAGTTTCTTCAGCGACCATGCCGGAGCACTGCCTTAAAGAATTTTTAGACAATTGTATCGCCTCCACTACTTACTTTTTTAAAGCCGAGTATTCTATTGGTCTTTATTATCGAACTGCGAGGATAATGGGCCGTAACCAGACCAACTCTGGTTGTCAAGCGGTGGTGGGAGACGAACACGCATACACACGCACGCACGCACACACATACACACACACACACACACACACACTCATATATACATATATATATGTGTGTGTATATATGTATGTGTGTGTGTATATATATATATATAGAGAGAGAGAGAGATAGATAATAAATCTAACACACACACACACACACACACACACACACACACACACACACATACACACACGTTTTATAGATTTAATCATTCCAGCCATTGAAGTGCAACCATGCACTTCAGGATGTTTCCCCACCCCTCGCCAAATCTTTTTCTTACTTTAACAGCTGGTAACTCACTTTTCACATCGTTATAGATTTAACCCATCGGAAATAAGAAATGGAACCAGAATAAGCTTTGAACAAAAGAAATTTACCCTGAAGTACTACGGGAAGTTTGAAAACGCAGTCGAAGTACAAAGTTTTGGAAGTGGGGTTCAAACAGATCCACTTGCACGATTTACCATCACTGGAATTAGAGATAAGTTTGAATGAGATGGAATTGTTCAGAATGTTCACAAGAACCGTTCCGGAAGATCGCAGACATCGCTGAGTCCCAAAAAGCAAGAAAAGTTACAAGAAGTGTATTGGTAGAGTTCAAGAAAACCTGTTTGGCAAACAAGCTGTGAGATAGGAATTTTAAAATCTTAAAGCAATGTCATTGGGAAAGTTACATTCCAAGAATAATCCATGAACTCAAGGAAGATGGTTCAAAACCAAAGAGTTGAGTTTTGTGAATGGTACTTGGCAAGATACACATCCTCCAGTAAAGAGTGTTTGGAGTGGTGAGGTTACATTTTAATTAGATGGTTCAATTAACCATCACAATTGTAGATACTAGGGACATTCAGAGGAACATCATGTTAACTTACCAGGAATTACACAATGGTGCAGCTTATCAAAAGGATTTATTGGACCATGGTTTTTTGTGACGGTACTATGACTAGTCCAATCTACTTGAACTTACTGCGACCATCTCTCATACCAAGCGTTTAAGAGGACTGAAGATGTGGAATTTTATTTCAAAGATGGGACATCTCCATACTACCATAGAACTGTCAACCCATCTTTACTAACAAATTTACATATAGTATAAATCTGATATTTCGGCATTAAAAAGAAACTTTCCAAACTTGGAATAAAGCATTTAGTACATAAATGTGGGTTTCAAGCTATATGACAATTAGACGGTGAGATAAATCTTAGTAGATATCGTCCTTGTTGGCAATTTGTTGCGATCGAGGATAATTGCCCATCAAGTTTTGAATTTTTGAAACCCCATGTGATCACTAGCGTAACTGAATGGTGGTAGTGGTGGTGTTGGTGGTGGGGCGGTAGGGGCGGTCCGCCCGGGCGACACTTTTGGGTCTGCTGTAGGCAATGTGTGTTTTGTGTGGGGTCCGGCGGACAGCAAACAGAAGGGTCGCTACGCTAGTGCATGTGATTAATACGGAGTCTACAAGTCCGACCTCAGAGAGCAAAGGTTGTCCTGGTATAATTTATCCAGTTTTGGATCTCTTTATAAATATCTGCGTTCTATAACAGGTGACTGCTCAGCTATTTGAAGTACTTTACAGTTTACACCACCCACCTATGTACTCGAATGTGTATGTCAAAATACATACATACACCTCGCCTTCATCAGCAGGGGACAGAGTGACTAGTGTGAGAGTACTATGCGCTTTGCGATTTTTCAAACCATTGGAAATCAGCAGATTGCCACAAACAGAATGTCTTTAATCATAAATCTTCTCTAAGAGGGCTACATCGAGAACAAATTGACAGAGCATAATTTAGGGGGTCGACTCGTATCTTTAGAGTCACCCTAGAACATGCTTTCGTCACAGACACGCATATATTTGCTTAAAGTGGTTTAAAGAAACCAACAAAAGAAATCAACAATTTATGAACTTGCTTGCGTAAACCAATCCTTCATGAAATTTTAAGTCATATGGGACAAGCCTGTGTTAATGCCATTGCGAGTTTCAAGCATTTTACGTGAACGTTTAAGTCACGTATTTTCTAAAGTTTATAGTATCTGTTTATAATTCGTGTAGAAATAAAACAAGTTATGACAATGAACGCCGACATCTACACTCTTGGACTAAAAAACATACATATATATATATGTTGTTTATATCCGTTTGGACCTACTTGAACCGAGCTAAGCAACCGAAACGCATTCAAGTCTGGCCCGTTCCTTCCGTCTTTTTAGTCTACTGATTGGAAGGAATTTGGTTTATTATTTATTGGAGGTGAAAGGACCAGCAAGGTGTTTTATTGTTAGCCTTGGTCTTCCCCTGTGTTAGGAAAGTGAAAAGTTTCAATATGACGAAACATACTCACACACGTACATATATGTATGTACACACACACACAAACACCACGGAAACACGCGCGCGCACGCACACAAACGCGCGTGCGCGCGCATACAAACGTTAAGCAAATGCGAAACTTCTCGAATGTACACAAGATTATTAACAAAGAGAGACAGGGAACTGATCATGATTTTGCAAATCTTTTCTTGACTTATGTCACAGACGCTCTTTACAAAAGACGTGCTTTTATTTCGTACTATTTTCTCACAAATACGAGACATTTTGCCTTTTGTACGAAATACTGGTACGTCAATAGACATTTCAATAGAAACATGGCTTGCTGTCTGTGAACGTTCAGGCGGTCTGTTTTCTGTTGCGTAAAAATGCGAGGGTAAATTTCTATTGTGTGTGTTTGTAACACACACACACACACACACACACACACACACACACACACACACACACACATGCACCCTCACACACACACACACACGCACGCTCACGCACACAAATATATACACGTATACATTAACACACACAAGCATACACACAAACACTCACACGTACATACATACATACACACACTCTCTCTCTCACACACACACAGACTCACATGCTCACAGCATGTACACGTATACATTAACATAGGCACAAACACACACACGCACGTACATACACACACAGACTAATGCATGCAACATATACACATATACCCTCGCGCGCGCGCGCACATACGCACACACAAACGCACACACACACGCACACACACACACACGCACACACACACGTAAGGCGGCACAGTTGGACCGAATGGTTAAGAAGTTCGTTTCGTAACCAGGAGATCAAGGTTCGATTCTAATGCGTGACATCTTGGGCAAATGTCATTTTCTATAGTTTCAGGTTGACCCATACTTTGCGAATAAAACTAGGTAGACGGAGATTGTACTGAAGCCCGTTGGGTGGATTGTACCTGCGATTCAAACGGCACTGTGTCTCGTTGATTCTGCTTGATAATTACATGAAGGATACACATGTCTAGGGAATACTCAGTCACTTAAGCGCTTATACAGGGGTAGATAATTCAGTTGCTGCAATAACGGAGACCCATTAAGTTGTAAACTTCACGACTTAAACTGTTACATCAGACATTTATATAATGTTGATGTAATTTACATTACGCAGTAAACATACAAGGTTCATTAAATAAAAAAGAAACACTTTACATTACATTGGAGTAAGTGAAGTGAACTGTAACCTGTTCACATCCACTAACTTCAATGATATATTCTTTTCTACTCTAGGCATAAGGCCCGAAATTTTGGGGGAGGGGGACCAGTCAATTAGAGTGACTCTAGTACGCAACTGGTACTTAATTTCTCGATCCCGAAAGTATGAAAGGCAAAGTCGACCTTGGCGAAATTTGCTAACGGTTCTGCCAGCTCGCCGCCATAACTTCAATGGTATATTGGAAAAGGAACAGCAGTTTATTATTATTAATATTATTATTATTATTATTATTATTATTATTATTATTATTGTTATTCCGCCGAGGTCGACTTAGCCTCTCATCCATTCGAAGTCGATTAAATAGGTACCAGTTACGCATTGGTGTCGATGTAATCGACTTAATCCCTTCACCCAAATTTGAGGCGTTGTGCATCCTGTAGAAACGGTTGTTGTTGTTGTTATTATTATTATTATTATTATTATTATTATTATTATTATTATTATTGATTAATTAATTAATTAATTATTTAAATACATCTTGTAGCTAATGTTAATAAAATCTTTTATCACTGAACAAATTGTATTATTCAAATATAATTTAACGAATCAAACTAATGATGTTATAAGATACATGTGTGTGTGTCTGTGTGTGTATACACATCTATATACATACATACATACATACATGTACATAAATGTATGTATGTTTATCAGTTTGCAAATGGTGGAGATACTTCAGAACACACATGCATACGCATGCGCGCACACATGCACATACACATACACACACACATTCCAACACAAGGTCGCACGTTTTCAGAGATAGTGCATAGAGGACTGAATTAACCTACTGGTACTTTATCTAATCAATCGTGCCAAGGATAAAAGGCAGAATTGAACACAGAAGCGAAAATAGATCAGAATTTAGATCAGAGTATAGAGGAACAAAGACAAATACTGTTAGCCTTAGCCTTCCTGCTATGTCATCTCTTTTCTGCCCTCAGCCAGTCTATCCATTTTGTATAATACGCGGGGCCCGCAATATACATATAGGTGTAGGCGTGGGTGTGTGGTCAGAAGCTTGCTTCCCAACCACATGGTTCAAGGTTCAGTCCCACTGCGTGACATTTTCAACAAGTGTCTTCTACTATAACGTCGGGCCGGTCAAAGCCTTGTGAGTGGATTTGGTAGACGAAAACTGAAAGAAGCCTGTCGTATCTATACCTATAGTATAGCTCAGTTTGTAAGTGTGTGTGTGTGTGTGTGTGTGTGTGTATGCGTGTGTTGCATCTATAGAAATCCACACCTAATTTTGATCGAGCAAATCTGTGAGCGAAGACATTCCAGCAATGACCATCTCCACTTGATACATAGTATGATTAATTTGTATTTAGAATCACTTTCTTTTATTCTTCTTTTACTTGCTTCACTCATTTGACTGCGGCTATGCTGGAGCACCACCTTTGGTCGAATCAAATCGCCCTCAGGACTTATTCTTTGGAAGCCTAGCACTTATTCTATCGGTCTCTTTTGCCGAACCGCTAAGTTACGGGAACCTAAACACACCAGTATCGGTTGTCAAGCGACGTTGGGGGGACAAACACAGATACACAACATATACACACACACATACACATGTATATACGACGGGATTCTTTCAGTTTCCATCTACCAAATTCACTCACAAGGCTTTGGTCGGCCTCAGGCTATAGTAGAAGACACTTGCCCAAGGTGCCACGCAGAGGGACTGAACCCGGAATCATGTGGTTGGTAAGCAAGCTACTTACCACACAGTCACTAAAAATTGTCATTTCGCTGGTAGATAATTTTTAAAATCCTTATGGTGTGGACGAATAATTTTTCGGAACGTTTGGGTAAAACATGGTCTCTTTATACGAGTCATTTTAATCGTCTCATATAAAAGCAAGATGAAACATGATACGTTAGTCAGCAGTTGTGTGTCATAATAATCCTTTCTACTGTAGGCACAAGGCCTGAACTTTTTGGGGAGGGGGTTAGTCGATTACATCGATTCCCGGTGTTCAACCGGTACTTATTTTACCGACTCCTAAAGCATGAAACGTAAAGTAGACCTCGGTGGAATTTGAACTCAGATCGGAAGGCAACGGGCGAAATACAGTTGTGTGTCATAATATAGTGTCACGTGTATCACAATATGACCCAACTTGTAGATTGCTCCAACTGACCCTCTGAAGCAGGAAGAAAGAGTAGAACGATCTCGATGGCCAGCTTCTTCGAAAAGAATGGAAACTATTGGGTATCGCCATGTTGCTTTTGAGCATCCGTATATCTACAGATATATCTACACACACATACACACACACACACACACACACACACACACGCACACATATATATATCTACAGGTATAAGGCGCAGGTATTGGCTTTGTGACAAGCAGTTTGCTTCTCAGCAACATTGTTTTCGGTTCAGTCCCAAGTTGTAGTACCTTGGGCAAGTGACTCCTATCATAATCCTACATTGGGTAAGTGTCTTCTACCATAGTCCCTGGCCAACCCTGAGAGTGGATTTGGCGGACGGAAACTGAAAGAAGACCCTCGTATGTATTTATGTATGTATGTATAATTTTTCTTTGAGTTTAATTTAAATTCTTCTCGAGAGAGTTCAAGCCGATTGCTAACAAATTGACAAATTTTTTTTAGTTGAGTGAATTCCTGGTATTTGTAAATATATGACTGAGCTTTGTGTGTGTCTATTCACACAAGAACCTCAGATTGAGAATTTTTGCTATGTTTTAGAAATCTTCAGTGTGCCACTAATAGATTGGAATTTGAGAATCAGTGTCAGTTTCTTTTGCTGTTTTTCTGCGAAGCGGAGCATTTCTAGGTTTTTGTGCAAATTTGTTGGTATATAACCTAATGCACCTATGAGGACAGATATAAATGACAATTCATAGTCGGGGTATAAGAGCTGTAAGTTCCGCATTAATTCGCCATAAATGTTCTCTTTTTCCTGGACTTTTGATTGTTCAGTCACATCTGCTGAGCAGCTGACCTCTACAACAGTGCATGACTTTTGTTCCTTGACCATAGAACAATACGAGAACTGTTATGTTTATGGTTTTATTGGGGTATTCTATCAGTGTTCCGTGTTTTTAAGAGTGTGAACACCTGCTGGTTCTGGCATGCCTTTGATGTATACGTCAGGGCACTTCTTCCTGTGGATTGCATTGTAAATAGTCTTTGCAACTATATCATGCCTCAGGGGCAGATAGTATCTTGTAGACATTTTGGAGCGGCTGCTGATGTGGTGGGGGATATCTTCCACACTGGTAGAGCAGAACCGACATCTTTTGTCACAGAACTTTTCATTCTTCCGGACTTGATAGATAATGCACCAATCTAGGACGGTCAGACCGCATGTCTTGTGGTATTTGTTCAGACTCTTTGAGTTCCATTTTCAAATCGCACTGTGTCCTACGAAGGCATTAGACTTTATCATGCATCACCCAGATTATCCACCCACCACTGACACCGCCACCGCCGCCGCCATCTAACCACCGTGCGTGCCTATTGTAGATTTCACTCCGTTGCGAACATCCAGAACAGATCTTCAGTTTGAGGATAACATTCCTCACCCTTACCTATCAAAAGCCAATGTTTTTTTTTCTTTTTCCCTGACAAAACGACAAAACGACAAAATAATAATTCGATGCTCGAACAGAATTAATAGACGTTATTTTTTTTATTTTTTGTTGTTGCTAAGAATCAATCTGAATTAATCGATAAATCAGTTATCATTTTCCTTCATGTTAGAAATACTGGAAGTATTGGTGACAACGTTTCTATCGGCATTCCTTCCTTCGATTTTATTTAGGATTTGATCTCGTCATTTTCCAGCCAATCTCTCTCTTTGTTCTCTCTCGCTCTTTCTGTCTTTCTTTGTCTCGCTTCCTCCCCCATTCTATCTATCTATCTATCTATCTATCTATCTATCTATCTATCTATCTATCTATCTATCATCATCATCATCATCAACATTATTTAGATAACCTTTTCTAGAGATTTACAGCTTAGTTAGTTAAGAAAATATCCATTTAGCTGTTAAACTCAAATATTAAAATTAACATAACGTCATAGAAAAGTGCGTTTCCTAAGTCATAAGGGCTATGTGTAATGGCTCTTAGCCCTTATGACTTAGGAAACGTGTAATGGCTCTTTACGTTTTGACAGACGGTCTAAGAAGTGGAGAATGTCTTAATTAGGTCCTCATAGTCTTCTTCCTGCGGTTTCTCTCATGGCTAATCCTTTCTATGTTTGATGAGCAAGTTCTGCTACAAAATCTGCAAGCAAGGAAGGGCTGCGGATTGTTGTCTTTTTTTTTTTTTTCTTTGGCGTTTTGCTTCGAGGGTCAGAATGTTTTCTTCTTCGAGCTGCTTGACTTCTTTGTTCATAAAGGCTAATGATATTGAAATACTGAAATCAAGCAAGTGACTTTAGTGACAGTAAAAAATTTTTTTTTAAAAAGACAACCAGGCGCAGAAGTGGTTGTGTGGTAAGCATCTTGCTTATCAACCACATGGTTCCGGGTTCAGTCTCACTATGTGGCATCTTGGGCAAGTGTCTTTTACTATAGCCTCAGGCCGACCAAGTCCTTGCGAGTGGATTTGGGAGTCGGAAACTGAGACAAGCCCATCTTATACACACATGTGTGTGTGTGTGTGTTTTCCCACCATCGTTTGACAACCGATGTTAGTATGTTTATGTCCCCGTAACTTAGCGGTTCGGCAAAAAAGATATCGATAAATTAGGCTTACAAAGAATAAGTCCTGGGTCGATTTGCTCGACTAAAGACGGTGCTCCAGCATGGCCGCAGTCAAATGACTGAAACAAGTAAAAGAGTAACCACTTGAATACGTTTCAGCTTAGCAAGACAAAAGAGATCTTTATTCCTTTAAGACGACAAATAAAAATTATTCTATTTATAATTGTTTTTTGTTGTTTTAAAAAAAAGTTTTTTTTAATGAGGAGCATATCGAGATCTTCATTCCTTTCCCACGAACATTTTGTTTATCAAGGTAAACAAAATACTTTTAACTGAATGTCGAAATTGTGTACTTGAC
>NC_068996.1:51319205-51320068 GCF_001194135.2 Octopus bimaculoides | reverse complement strand
AAAAAAAAAAAAAAAAAAAAAAAAAGAAAAAAAAAGAAAAGGAAAAAGAAAAGATTTAAGCTGTTTGATCGATTTAACAAACTGCTCATTGAATCAGTGTGTAAAGTAGCTGAGCCTCCCGCAGACATGTGTACCCTTGACATAACTATCTGGTAGAATTAACATGAGAAAAAAGAAAAGGTAACAAGGCTGGCTCTTTGAATTACAAACGCAGCTTCTAGAGAGTTTCTGTCTTTCCAGTTTTACAAATAAGGTTTGCATCGACTTTTAATGTCATGATAAGTGCACTTGCCCAAGATGTCACGCAGAGGGAACCAACTTGGAATCTCATGGCGTACTGCTTAGGGAATTCAGTCGTGCCTGCATCCACCGTTGCATATCTAATTTAAATATGAATAACAGTATCCATTTAACCCGTTAGTGTATCTTAATCTTAACTTCCGTTTCATGCTGTACTGCACAACGGGCAGTCGTTGAACTCTTCCAGCAACAGATCTGTTTCTTTTTTCTTTTTCCATGAGAAGTGTTTATTAACACCTTCCGTCTAATCCTTCTCCAATTTCTGGAGGAACGGATGCTGCGAGTGATTCCCTGCAATCTTTCTCAGAGTACAACGTAACCGATTCGAAAGAGAGATAGACAAACAGACAGACAAACACACAGACAGACAGATTAATAGATAGATAGACAGGCAGACAGTAAGTTAGACAGTAAAATAGACTGATAGATTGACAGATAGATAGAGGGAAAAAAAGAAAGAACAATGAAACTAGAAAGTTGGAGCGATAGATAGAAAGGAGAGAGAGAGGGAGGAAGAGAGAGAGAGAGAGAGAGAGAGAGAGAGAGAGAGAGAGAGAGAGAGA
>NC_068996.1:51311779-51316832 GCF_001194135.2 Octopus bimaculoides | reverse complement strand
AATGAAGTAGAATGTACAAGATGCTCCTCTATTCTATCGCATTCACGTGGATGTTGTCGTCATCAAAACTATCGATCATCCGACAAAGATGACCCGCCACCACTGATGTCAAACATACTTAAAAGATTGCGTCATCTTCTAAGCATGCCGGCTGTAACAACTCTCTACTGCTGCTGCTGCTGGTGTTGCAGTAGCAGCATCAGTAGCAGAGTTGAATCAGCTTTAGCTGCTACTCTGCTACTCTTTATACTACAGTAGCAGAACAGCGCCGTAGCAGCAGCAGCAGCAGCGGAAGGAGAAGCTTTACTTTTTTGCATTACTTCTTTCCTACAACTATTTCAGTTTTTAGTTTTCTCTTTTTCATTTATACAAAAGTTATTGTAGTATTTTCTTGTTTAAAGTGACAAGAAATTTTCTGACCATTACAGTTGAAAGATAATTTGGATTTCGAGTAGACTTTTGTGAAATATAAAAGAAAGAACTAAAGTATTAAGTGTTTATTTTCTTCAAACATATCCATCTGAAGTGTATGATGTTACTAATTTTTGAATAAAGTCTTGAATATTAAGTTTGTGTTTTCTGAGTCTGAATTTCTGTCACATTCTGAAATATGAAATATGACCAATCTTTTCGCATTAAGAACTTCTTTAGAAAACACATCAGCACGTAATTTAGACGCTTGTATAAGACATTTTCGGCAAGATTTATAATCCATTATTTGTCAGCAATGACCGATATTGTTTCCTAAAGCTTGGTTCAGTTATACTATTGGCTTTAGGCCCTAGCTTGTTTCAGCCGGTGCTTAATTACTTGAAAAGAAAATAGTATTTTAAATGTTTGTTATATGTACCATGTTTTAACGTGTATAAGGAACCCTCGCGTATAAGGAATCCCCTGATTTTGGGGGCTTAAAATTAAAATAAAAAAAGAGGTTTTGTAAGGGATTATAATACTATCCATGTATAAGAAACTCCCATATTTTTTAAACCTAATTTTTGACAAAAAAAAGGGTTCTTTATACACGTTAAAATACGGTAATTATCTTTTTTTATCTTTTATTTGTTCCACTCATTGGATTACAGCTTTGCTGGGGCACTACCTTCAAGGTTTTTAGTCGAACAAATTAAGTCTAGTACTTATTAAGAAAAAAAAAAAGAAAATCTGACACCTATTCTATCGGTTCTTTTGCCAAACCGCTGGATTGCGGTGACGTAAACAAGCCAACACTGCTTGTTAACTGGTAACGGGAGGCAAATACGTACGTACATACATACATACATACATACATACATACATACATACATACGTACGTACGTACGTACGTACGTACATACATACACACACGCGCGCACATAGATAGATAGATAGATAGATAGATACATACATACATACATACATACATACATATACGATGGGCTTTTCTCAGTTTCTCTCTATCATATCCTTTCACAAAGCGTTGGCTAGCTCGGGGTTATAATGGAAGACGATTGCCCAAGGTGTAACACCGTGGGACTGAACCCAAAACAAGGGGTTGGGAAGCTAACTTCTTACCACACAGCCATGTCTGCGCCTAAAATCTATGCTAAAGTTTGGAATATCCCTTTCCATTAGCTTCTAAGGTAATCGCATAGCATTTATCTATAAATTTTATCAACTTCTGAAAACGTCTATGAATTCAAAAGCATATTAAAAGCAGTCAGCAAGTTTTCCCTACCCGTAACAACACACATAGCAAATGTGTGTTAAATGATTACATTTTGCTTGCAGCTGTTATCTTTTTAGAAATTATGCGATGTAACTGTTTTCTGAATAAAAAATAAATAAATTCTGATCCTCTTCACACATTCTATTTCAGAAACCTGGCCATCTTAATGTGTATGTGACTAGACAAACGCTCATTAAAGTGGTGTTTCTCGAAATACGGCGCTGTATTGAGTTTCTAGACGTAAAGCCCCGTATTGTTTGGAAATGTAGAAATTTTAAGTATAAGTTTTGAAACCGCAAATTCTCGTTTCGCCCTTTCATATTTCCAAGAATATATTTTGACTTCATCGCAACCATTCAATTCGTTTCCAAGAGTTAATATACGTGTTTTTCTATATATAGAAGCATGACAGACGTAAGATAGTAGATGAAGTCCGTAAGTTCCTAAATATAGCAACATATCAGTAAACATAACCATGAAATGATAATAAACACGTGGTTATTATTGATTTCCTCGACCCACACTGTTCTCATTTGTAATTCGACAGCTGTTTTGATGACGTATCAACTTACTAACCAATCGAATTTCTCTACACTGCAGCATTGCAACTCAAAATCGATCATGCAGTTATTGACGTCAGCATTGAAAGTTTGAATATTTATGCTTCTTTTTCATTTCATTCGACCAATCGAGATTCCAGCACAGAAAGTTTTACTTTATTTCAATAGAGTTAACCTTCTCTAATACCTCATTTATTTACGATAACAAAATTATCGAGGACCTGCGATAAATGCTTTATTAATATAGTTCTATATTGTCTTCAACTTTATACACTACAGGGTATTTAAAGCTGACCTTATACTTACAATTATTCCGAAATTGTCTACAATTTAAACAAATGATAATAATAAAATCGGTCAATGAACTGATTTGCTTAATTTTAGCAGGATATTTATCAGTAATAGACTTGCCATTATATTTCTCTGTTTTGGAGCATTAAATTCATTAGGTGGCGGGGTAAAATGATGAGTTTTTACTGTATTTTTTTTACTTTGAGGAAGAAAAAAATGTTTTACAAATGTTCACTACCTTACAAAACTATATCAGATAAGCAAACGACCTTCTTTAAATGCATTAAAAACACTATACATATTCAGAACTCCATTTCAGAAAATGATCATCGATCTTTTTGAGCATACAAAAAAAAACAAATTTACCTGGGGGCAAAATGAGTAAGACAAGATAAGGTAAATTTGCACTTCAATTCTCCGGAATTACATTTAAAAACCGACCCATACACGTCAATATCAATCCTTAGACACCAGAAAGATGAGAAATGCAACGAAAATTTAAGATATCTAGGTCAAATGAAAGAAGGTCATGGAAAAACGGCACATGATATGAAATTAACTAAACTCGACTAAATCTAAAAATTCAACGTAAAATATCTTCTCGAGCTTTCTTCACGATCTGCTGGAGTGACTCTCTTCCTGATGTAATTTACGCACCATCCAGTTAAAGAGAAGAAATAATTAAAATTAGTCGTTACTCATTTTACCCCTTTTTAAACATCATTTTTTTGACACTTGAAAATTATCGAATTATCTATTAGTGTGGGAAAAAAATTGACTTGGAATCCAGCAGAGAAAACAATATTGATCGTTAAACAGCAAAAATTATACAGATATTTTATTAGTAACCTCAATTACAACCGGGTCAAAGTTGAGGGAAAATTTCTTGAAAGAAAGTACTTGTCACCTGACAAGAGAGTTCCAAACTCTCGCAACTTCAACAACAATTATGCCAAATAATTTTTACTTCTAAAGATGATGCAGCAATACAAAATAATGATGCAATACTTGCAATATAATGATTTCAAATAGGTGGTGAGAAAATAACAAGAAATCAGAGATTACTCATTTTACCCCGATTACTAATTCTGCACCATAAAATATATTGGTTTCAAATTGTGACATAAGGGTAGCAAGTTTGGGGGAAGGGGTAAGTCGATTACATCGACCCCAGTGCTCGACTTGATACTTATTTTAACGACCCCACAAGGACGAAAGGCTAATTCGACGTTGGCGACATTTGAACTCAGAACATTAAAAAATGGACAGCATTTTGTTTGCCACCTTATACAGTAATTAATATTAATTATTGTTTCTCATAAATAATATGAATGAAAAGAATCAGGTTGTTCGTATTGTTAACCACCCTCATTAAATCAAAACAGAATTTTTAAACGGCGCAGGAGTGGCTGTGTGGTAAGTAGCTTGCTTACCAACCACATGGTTCCGGGTTCAGTCCCACTCCGTGGCATCTTGGGCAAGTGTCTTCTACTATAGTCTCGGGCCGACCAAAGCCTTGTGAGTGGATTTGGTAGACGGAAACTGGAAGAAGCCCGTCGTATATATGTGTGTGTGTGTATGTTTGTGTGTCCGTGTTTGTCTCCCCAACATCGCTTGACAACCGATGGTGGTGTGTTTACGTCCCCGTAAAAGAGACCGATAGAATAAATACTAGGCTTACACAGAATAAGCTCTGGAGTCAATTTGCTTGACTAAAGGCGGTGCTCCAGCATGGCCGCAGTCAAATGACTGAAACATGTAAAAAGAAAGAAAAAGATAAAAAACATTTTAACGTGTATACGTACAGTTTATATTTTATTCATATGCCATAAGGCATCGTAGTTGCTTACGAAACATTGCTGTGAGTTCATGTAATGTAACATTTAAGCGTTGTGTTTTTAGGTTTTGGTTCAGAAAGAAATCTGGATTGATAGCAGAAGATCCAACCCATTCAAATTCGCCACATAAACTCACAGACTGTAAGACTATTCCTTCAGGGTGGATCTTTTAAATGTTTCACACCTTTGGTTTGAAGGTAAATACATTAAATTTTAAATAGAAAAATAGTGAAATCCTTGTCTTCATTTCGATTGAGCCACCCTCATGCTAACTGATCCAAAGTCCTTCAATTGTGTAATTAGATCCTTAAGAATAATTCGATTTGGACTTTCTTGTAGAAAGAGCATTTAGCAGACCAATAGGTACTGGCTTATGTACTCTAATCTATTCTAGCTGATCTCTCTCTCTCTCTCTTTCTCTCTCTCTCTCTCTTTCTCTTTCTTTCTCTCTCTCTCTCTCTCTCTCTCTCTCTCTCTTTCTCTCTCTCTCTCTCACTCTAGATTTATATATAGATTGGTCGTAAGAAAATGGAATGACAAAAGAATAAATGATTATCTTACGAACTTTCTTTGCAAACAACGACAGAAACAAATGGAAAACAAGACAAGTAACATAAAGAACGACCCTTCATCAGTTGTCGGCTCTTTTATCTACTTCA
>NC_068996.1:51307385-51311749 GCF_001194135.2 Octopus bimaculoides | reverse complement strand
TATATATATATATATATCCTCCTCCTTCTCCTACTCCTCCTCCTCCTCCTCCTCCTCCTCATCGTTTAATGTCCGCTTTCCATGCTAGCATGGGTTGGACGATTTAACTGAGGACTGGTGAAACCGGATGGCAACACCAGGCTCCAATCTGATTTGGCAGAGTTTCTACAGCTGGATGCCCTTCCTAACGCCAACCACTCCGAGAGTGTAGTGGGTGCTTTTACGTGCCACCGGCACGAAAACCAGACAGCTGGTACTCTGGCAACGATCACGCACGGATGGTGCTCTTAGTGAGCTACTGGTACAGGTACCATCACGATTTCGCTTTCGCTTGCTCCAATAGGTCTTCGCAAGCCGAGTTTAGTGTTCAATGAAGGAGACAACGTTGGCATGTGTGCCAGTCGTCAAATTTAATTCGATTTCGATTTCGATTTCACTTGCCTCAACAGGTCTTCGCAAGCGGAGTTTAGTGTCCAAAGAAGGAATATTACGCGTAAGTGGGCTGGCTACATCCCTGGCAGAGGCCTATATATATATATATATATATATATATATATATATATATATATAAGTTTTAGAAGACTGGAGTATGAAAAGCACCATAGGTTTTCTTAATACTGTTTTAGTTACAAGAATGTTTGTCTTGTTATCTTGTTGATTTCTTTGTTGGTTGTTCGTTGCAAGGCCTTCTTGGCCGCTGGTTTCAACTTCTTTCTTGATGACTTGCTTGTATTTTGTTCGTTTCAGTTAAAAGTTGCGTTGCAGTGTATATAACCTTCATTGGCGTCGTCAGGACTTTGACCGGCATGGAGTATTTTCATCGTTAATCGTCCAGTTAGGGGAAAATCGCTAAATTAAAATATATGTTAGATAATTATGTTTGCATGGATCATGGGGTGGGGGCAAGTTCGTCTGAGTTTGTCGATCTTAACCCTTAACTTTAGGAATGACCTTTGTAGGCACCCTCAGACGTTATTCTTTAACTACAAATCAGCCTTCATCGAGAAGGTCTATAATCAAAGGCACTCTTGCCATGACCATCCTGTCTTTTATTTTAAAGTGAATAATGATCTTGAATTATATTCTCCAATGCAATCTTTCTTTTCGAGGCAGTACGGAGGTTTGAAGAAATGTAATGTTGTACGACTTGTCACGAACAACAATTAATGGTTATCATTGGAAGCTGGTCGTTCGATTCTGTTGAGGTTTCTCTTGCTGGATAAAGATCATTTGAAAGTAATTACGAGGTTTGTTTAGTTTGGATGTCTGTCGGTTAATATCAATAAATCAAACTTTAGGAGTCTTTAGCAATCGCTCGTCTTGCTAGAAATAGCTACCAGATCCCTTTAAAATTACGCCCAGCCATATTAACCCCCCCCCCCCTAGTTCTGGGTACACCAAAAAAGGAAAAAAAAAAGGGACCAGATGATAGTCACGGTTGAATGCCTTTGATCACAGATCGATTCGACTAGGGCTGATATGGACCTAATTAGGAAGGGGAAAAATTTCAATGGGGTAAAGTTATGAGGAGTGCTACTTTAGCGTGCAATCTACTCTGTATCCAAAGTTTTCGCTGTGACCTGATCTGTATGAAGAATAGGGTTAAGATTTAGAGTAAAGGTTAGAGCTAGGGTTAGGGTTATGGTTTACGTTTAGGATTAGGGTTTAGATTTAGTGTTAGGTTTGTAGTTAGGGTAAGACTGAACGCTAAAGTGTAAATGGCCAGATAGACCGCAAGCTTAAGTGGCACAAAAAAATGTTCTTATCCTTTCTGTTATTCTTAACGTTTCATGTAAACTGTAGCGCATAGGAAATTCTCTAAATCTTTAAATGCACCGAATATAATCATTCTTAAATTAATCTCAAGGCGAAAGTATATGGGGAGAGGTGTGATAGGAGATTTTCTTTTTTATTTTACCCAAATTAAATAAGCAAATGATAAAAAAAAACAACAAAAATCGATGTCGGTCAAACGTTTCTTCTCCTACGTTGCTGAAATCGTATGTCCTCTCATTTAACTAAAGTATTTGCATATTGATTTTTCTAAATTTTCTTTTATTGAACGTGATAGACTAACTGTCTTCTGTTCAGTTGCAGTAATGTCTGAGAGTTCATACGGGTAGGATATAGTTGAATTGACTTGAATGCAATCTAGAAGGTAAGAGTATCTATGCTATCATAAGTAATACACTTCAGTTTATTCTAAAGTGTTTCTTTTGCTATCGTCATTAAACAGAAGAAGGATGTTTTGCGCTGATGCTGTTTATCAATATCACACCAATATGGTGGCGAGCTGACAGAATCGTTGGCACGTCAGGAAAAAATACTTAATAGCATTTCTTTGCTTTCAGATAATTTTCTGCGAGGTCGACTTTGTCTTTCATTCTTTTGGGTCGATATGAAAAAACGGTACTTTTTGGTTATCTCACCCCCATTAAAAAATCTTATCTCTCCCGTTATACGAGAAGTATTGATACTTTTGGTCATCTCCCTCAACTAAAAGAATTGTTTAACCCTCAATAAAACAAACAAGAAAAGGAAAAATTAATAAACATGAAAACTGAAAAAAATGAAACATCTTATTGAATCTAATAACATTTTTATAACAAATCATACGATTCCTATTAAGGAGGCCAAAAGTCAATAATGTGTTGAAGTATCGAATCAAAAGGGTCTAACTCTTGTCGCTACAGAAACTCAATTTTTTAGTGGGGTGATAACCCAATTTTTTAATGGGAGTGAGATAACCAAAAAGTACCGAAAAAACTACAAGTTGAACAGTGGGGTCTATATAATCGGCTTGCTCCCTCAGCTAAAATTAAAAACCTTGTGCCTATAGAATAAAAGGAATAACGCTGTACAATTGCGATATATTCTTTTTTCAACGTGTGTTGTCATATCAAAATTTGCTGAAGCCCAGAACACAAAACGCTCAGGCGACGCTTAACAAATATCTGTCCTAATTTTTAACCGACATATTACTGCAAATTCCTAGTATATAGATTCCGATGATAAAAAGCAGGACGGAGATATCTGCGTAGGTAGGCTGTATAAACTTCAGGGCATGTCATTGACGAGGTCGCGAATAGCGACGAAAGAACTTTGATAAACAAACAACCGATTGATTGTTTAACCAAACACATTAAACAAACGATCGATTAGTTAGGCGGTTAGATATCTAACCAATAGACTAACAATAAAGAAGTGATATTGTTTAACCTTCAGTGTGTATGTTTATTATCATTGATGTAATGACCTTCCAAAGACACAACAAAACAGACTGCATAAAGTTTTACGGTTACCAGATATAATAATGAAAAATGTAGGATCTATTTATCCAAATCTATCTATAAAACCATCTTACCTGATTTGCACTGAAGCATCAAAATTAAAAGAGAACTAAATTTAATTATTACGTTTATGTATTTTGTTTTGCAAGATTCCTGATGTGAAGTCGTGTGTTGAAACAAATATTGTTATCTTTGAGGATGGTCATATTTTTTTTTGTCAATTATCCACACGCACTATATACTTGGTCTTCACTTCTGCTTTATTATTACTAATCTGATTTTAGTGTTCTTTGTCTGAAATCTTTCGTCACACATCCTGCAACCTCTTCGGCGACTCTTCATCCCACGTATCTTCTCTTGTTCTGTTTAGTCCATTCTCTAATGAACGAAACAGAACGGGGGAGACACGTGGCATAAAGAGTCGCTGAAGAGGTTGCAGGATGTGTGACGAAAGATTTCAGACAAAGAACACTAAAATTAGATTAGTAATAATAAATTAAGTGATGACCAAGTATATAGTGCGCGTGGTTGATTGGCTAGAAATATAACCATCGTCAAAGATAATGAATTTAATTAGTTTAACTATTTTACGTATATTACTTCATATGTAATATTGAATATCTACGGCAATCAATGGCGTAGTCTAAATGCTACATTTATTTTAAAGGTTATTGTCCTCAAGCACAGGCGTGGCTGAGTGGTAAGAGGTTTGTTTCTCAACCACATAGTTCCGGGTTCAGTCCTATTGCGTGGCATTTTGGGCAAGTGTCTTCTACTATAGCCTCGGGCCAACCAAAGCCCTGTGAGTGGATTTGGTAGACGGAAACTGAAAGAATCCTGTCATATGTGTGTGTGTGAATGTGTGTGTGTGCCATATGGAATAAAGAAGGGCCCTGCTAAAAACGACAGATTTCTTATCCTCCACCGCAGCGTAGAGTCATACAGGCGCACCTCAACCTACGTCGTTACTCGGTCCCAAAATATATACGTTTTAACTCGAAACTGACGTAACATGAAGAAGCATTGATAAAACATATTCTATTCTTAATAAATGGTTTCTACACTTTTGTATAT
>NC_068996.1:51306227-51306965 GCF_001194135.2 Octopus bimaculoides | reverse complement strand
AAGAGTGAGAGAAAGTTGTGGTGAAAGAGTACAACAGGGTTCGCCACCATCTCCTGCCGGAGCCTCGAGGAGCTTTAGGTGTTTTCGCTCAATAAACGCTCACAACGCCCGGTCTGGGAATCGAAACCGCGATCCTATGACCGCGAGTCCGCTGCCCTAACTACTGGGCCATTGCGCCTCCACCTTTTTTTTTTTCCTTTTTTTTTTTCATTAGTTACTTATAAAATGAAAGAAACATAAATGTCGAAAAAAAAACGTAATTTCGAAACGGCGTAAGTTGGGGGTATAGCTACATATGCAAACTTTAAGTGACCGATGTATGTTATTTCCACTCTGCAACTTATTCAATTTTACAGATGGTTTAAAATTCTTAGTCTTGGCGTAGTCACAATTCTATTTATAAGACTGAGTGTTTAACACGAAACACTGAACATTAACATATAATGTATTGCTCATTTTCAAAAGACAGAAAGAAGTTTTACTACTTGAGAGATACTTTAAAAGAGACAATAATAATTCAAACGAGCGTTAAGTATCCTGCCTAATGAGTTCAAGTTTTTTACCATGAAGACGCTTGCGTGCCAACCGTTCTAGAACTGCGATTTGTGTGTATGTGTGTGTGTGTATACACTTTCTTTCTACTATCACTATAGCACCTGTGACTAAACAGCAACAAATTACTAATACTAAATTGCTTACTAATCTCATCATTGTATTTACTTAGTCACTATATATATA
>NC_068996.1:51302025-51306012 GCF_001194135.2 Octopus bimaculoides | reverse complement strand
AGTATCCACCTTCCCACCTACCTTTCTTTTTCTCTTTCTGTCTTTTTTCTTTTTTTGTTTTTTTTTTGTTCAAAGACCATAGGAAGTAGTTATATTGCATGATACAAGTATATTTGAAGTTGTCTTGGTTTGTGTTAATGTTAATACAGTTTACGGATAAGGCAGTGAGCTGGCAGAAACGTTAGCATGCCGGGCGAAATGCTTAGCAGTATTTCGTCTGCCGTTACATTCTGAGTTCAAATTCTGCCATGGTCGACTTTGCCTTTCATCCTTTCGGGGTCAATAAATTAAGTACCAGTTACACACTGGGTTTGATATAATCGACTTAATCCCTTTGCTTGCCCTTGCTTGTCCCCCTCTATGTTTAGCCCCTTGTGAGCAATAAAGAAATAAGAAACACTAGCACGCCGAGCGAAATGCTTAGCGGTATTTTCGTCTGCCGTTACGTTATGGGTTCAAATTCCGCCGAGGTCGACTTTGCCTGTCATCCTTTCGGGGTCGATAAATTAAGTACCAGTTACGTACTAGGATCGATCTAATCGACTGGCGCCCTCCCCCAAAATTCCGGACCTTGTGCCTAGAGTAGAACGGAATACAGTTAACATCTAAGCTTCGCCGGTTTAATCTTATATATCGATGCAAAAGTTCAAGAGTCCAGTAAAACTTAACAGTATTAGTACTTGTAATTCATAATTCTTTCATTTATCAATTTGTAATTGATTGAGTTAGGTATGGAAACAATTTGTAGATTACAAAGAATTCTGAAAATATGTTATTAAATGGAATTTTATCAGTTAAAACTCTTCAATTTCTCCTTGCGAGTGGCTGTAAGGCAAGTAGCTTGCCGAAGTCCAGAGAGCGAACCAAATAAAAGATAAAATATAAACTTATATTTGTGAAGAACTCTAATAAGGTTGAGATAACGTTTGGATCCAAATGCTTTCGGAAATTAGTCTTAAATGATCATGTTATCTTTTACGTGTTTCAGTCGTTGCACTTCGGCCAAGCTGGAGTACCGCCTTGAAGAGTTTTTAGTCGAACAAATCGACCGCAGGACTTATTTTTTCTGTAAGCCTGGTACTTAGTCAATCGATCACTTTTTTGCCGAACCGCTAAGTTACGGGGACGTAAACAAACCAACACCAGTTGTCAAGTGGTGGGTGAGGGGAACAATCACAAACACACACACTCTCTCTCTCTCACACACACACACTCACACATAACGGTTTCTTTCAGTTTCCTTCTACCAAATTCACCCACAGAGCTTTGGTTGGCCCTGGGGCATTAACAGAAGACGTTTGCCTAATAGGACTGAACCGGAAACCATGTGCTTGACAAGTAATCGTCTTACCACACAGCCACACCTGCATCTAAAATGTAATCTACCAGTCTAAAGTTTAAACTAAAATTGGGTTGATGCCATTAATTCTGTTCTCACTTCAATTCCTTAATTCTTTTTTTTTCTTATTTTTGCTTCAAAATGGAATTTCTAATAACTCAAAATATGCATTATTTTGAGTTGAAATTAGATTTTCAGAAAAATGGATTTCGATTACGATACGAAATATTGGTTTCAAATTTTGGTACAAGGCCAGTGATTTTTAGGGCAGGGGGTAAATCAATTATATCGACCCCCCAGTGTTCAACCGGTATTTTATCGAAATCCGAAAGGATGAAAGGCAAAGTCGACCTCGGCCGAATTTAAACCCAGAAGGTAGAGATGGACGAAATACCGCTAAACATTTTACCTGGCGTGCTAACGATTCTGCCAGCTCGCCTCCTTCTCAATAATAATAATAATAATAATAATAATAATAATAATAATAATAATAATAATAATAATAATAATAATAATAATAATAATAATAATCATGGATGCTAAAAGTGATTTAAAAACCGGAAACGGAGGCTCTAATCTGTGCTGCCTAAGAGCAAGCATTAGGAATAGACAACGTACAGAAAGTGATAAGTGCAGAATTTGTGGGCAAAATGGTGAAACCGTATGGCATATTACCAGTCAATGTACGCCACCAGCCCAGAAAGAATATAAGAGACATCATGACAATATAGCGAGGATTGTCCATTGGACACTTTGCTAGAGCAAAAAGGTGGTACGAGCATAAATCCGAAGGCATCATCGAAAATGATAATGCAAAGATCCTATGGAATTTTATGGAATTCAGTGCGACAATGAGATAGAGAATAGGAAACCAGACATAGCGTTAATTGAGAAAGAAAGCAAATGATGCTGGATCATAGATATAGCATGCCCAGCTGACAAGGTATGCGATAAAGAAGAAAGAAAAGTTGATAGATATAACAGGTTAGCTTGGGAGGTTAAGAAGCTGTGGTCGGTGAAAAAGGTGGTAGTAGTACCAATAATTGTCGCAGCCCTGGGAACAGTGAGTAAAAATCTTGAGAAGTACATGGAATAAATAGGGGCTGCAATAATGGTAGAGCACTTGCAGAAAACAGCACTGCTTGGAACCGCTCGAATACTCCGGATGGTGCTCGAAAAATAAGGGGTGTTACCTTAGTTCACCGGTAGTGAACAGCTGACACCGTAGTACATCTCGAGCGTTAGAAGACAATAATAACGATAATAATAATAATAATAATAATAATAATAATAATAATAATAAGACTAAAACAATACCTATTGTCATAGGTGCCCTGGGAATGACAGCGAAACGGGCTGATTACTACCTAGCTCAGATACCAGGAAACCCCAAAATGGCTGAAGTTCAAAAAATAGTGCTCATGGGAACTGCCCATATCCTACGTAAAATACTGTCTATGTGATCTCAAATTTTAAAGCAAACACATAATTTTCTTATGGTTTCTTAAACATTCTCTAGAACAACACTATGTACAAATCGAAATATATGGTACCCTAGGCATAACACCTACATGAACTGCTAACTTGTTGTCTCTTGAGGTCTCTGGGTGAGACTTGGATCCAACTTGTACAAATGCAAAGCAAAAGTCAAACATATAATAATAATAATAATAATAATAATAATAATAATAATGATAATGATGATGATAATAATTGTAATAACTGAAGCCAGCTGCAGAAAGAAGGGTCTAAGTATGGCCTGAATCGATTACCGAAAGGCATTTGATAGTATTCCCACACAAGGATCCTAGAAACACTAGCCATGAACACCTTTATCTGACATGTTAAACAGAACTCACATGTGTGTGTGTGTGTGTGTGTGTGTGTGTGTGCATGCTGACGATCAAAATTAATGACGAGAGTAACCACACGGAAGAGGAAGTGAAAACTGCATGCAATTATTAAGTTTGATGCTCAACGAGAGGTGAGACAGTAGGAGTGTTTTTCATATTTCCAGCTTAAGCCCTTCTTCAGAAAGCTAGTTAGCCAGAAGAAGGAAGCATGTAAAAGAAGGTTAAAAGAAAGAAAGAAAGAAAGAAAGAAGCCATTTGCCCAAGGTACCACGCAGGAGGACTGAACCTGAAACGATACAGACAGGAAGTGAACTTCTTACCACACAGCCACACCTGTGCCTATACAAGGATTATTTTAGTCCAAAACATCAACCTTTCAGTGGTAGATCAAGTACGTCTCCCAGCTTAACACCACCATGTTGTCTTTACAAGTCACTCTGTTGCAAATCGTCAAGACTTTTCTTTGTTCCCCTCCGTCCATCAATCTGCAGACGTTTGCGCTGGTCATTAACACTAAGAAACCCATGCAAGTTTGGGAAATAATGGAGGGGGAGGGATGGGTTACAAAGGTCATGACCAATACCATCACTTCCCATGACTAAATCATTAAAAGAAGAAGGTCTCTCTCTCTCTCTCTCTCTCTCTCTCTCTCTCTCTCTCTCGCTTTTATGTTCAATGTATGTAATATGTTTCTTTGTAATCACAGATGTGTCAAAAGCAAAAAAATAATAGTGAAGAAGAAGAAGAAGAAGAAGAAGAAGAAGAAGTGGAAGAATAATAATAATGAAAAAATGG
>NC_068996.1:51291351-51301844 GCF_001194135.2 Octopus bimaculoides | reverse complement strand
TATATATTTATATTTATATATTTATATATTTATATATTCATCATAGCTGCACCCTCGTTATACGAGAAAAGCCATAGCCAAAAAGACTTACTGAAATGATTCATTACTGATGCCATGTGATGCCCTTATATGACTTTTAAGCCGAGCCAAAGTTTTACACATCTTATTACATACTGCATAGCTGTGCTGGCTGGCAGGAGAAACAGGTGCCACCATATGCACTCACTTAACATGTCTTTTCAGACTGTCAACTGAGAGGCACACCCTTCCACATTTTACACATGTTCTGTTGTGAATTGCAATAGCCACATCACTGTTTATCATGGGTCGATTCCTGTGAGATTTTTGATGGCTGACCATGCCTTCACGACTCTCAGAAGTCACAAACTTCACTCTCTCCCTCTCAAACCCCAAACAACCATTATGCACTGTCTTCCTCTATCCATCCCGGTCTTGTGCCTCTCTCTTCCAATCACCAACTGCAATTCCTATCTGTACTTGAGCATTTTTAAGGCAATCCTTAAACCTTAGTTTAGGTTTATGCCGTCTTCTAGCTCACCATACAATAACTGCTTGAGCAGTCTCTCACCCCTCATCCTTATCAGATGTACCCCCACCACCACCTCAAACGTCTTTGCAGAATCATTGACTCCATACTCCTACTGCCACTCCTCTCAAGGGCCTCCACATTACTAATGGTCATTTTTCAGTTTATTCCCCAAATTTTTCTCAGACAGTATAGATAGCACCGTTCCAGTTGCCTTACATGCCTACGGCAAATAACCCATGCCTACGGCAAATAACCCATGCCTACGGCAAATAACCCATGCCTCACTCCCATATAGCAAAGATGGCAGGACGCAAGTGTCATATACCTTAACTTTAATTTGTGAAGATATATTATGTCGTGCTCACAGACGCCTATCAGGCCTACCAAAAGCACTCCTGGCCCTGCTAATTCTATAAAATTTCATCATCATGACCAGTAGTGCTCCAGGTACTTCCTAAATAAATAAGTTTAAACAGTCTCCAACCTTTGACCATTCACAGCTATAAAAGTTTCCACATACATCTTGGAGGAAGCAGGCTGGTACATTATAACAGTGTTTTTCAGATTGATCGTTAGACCCAATGCTGCACATACTGCAGAAATTGCATTCAGCATGTGTTGCATATCTTTCTGGGAATGTGCCAACAGGTCACAATCGTCTGCATACAAGAACTCAATGAAGTGAGAATGAGGAACTTTCGTTTTGGCATAGAGTCTTTTTGAGATTGGACAGTTCTGAGATTGGACAGTTTTGAGATTGGATAGTTTTGAGATTGGACAGTTGTCTTATATATTATATAGACCTCTTCAGTGCAATCTTCAAAAGCTATTTGAAAGACTATTACGAAATACATCGCAAACAATGTAAGAGCAGGAATATCACCTTGTTTTACACCATTTTCTACAGAAATTGGATCTGATAAGGTACCTCTAACATTAACTCTCACTTCCATTTTGTCATGAAACTGTCTAAGCATTCTCACAAAATTTTCATGGCATCCTAGCTTTTTCAGGATCTCCCGAAGTGCAACTCTGTTGACAGAATCAAACGCTTTTGTTAGCTCAAGGAAAACCTGATATAAGTCCATATCCTGTTCGATGCACTTCTCTTGCAAATGTCTAGCCGAAAATATCATATCCATAGTACTCCTACTATCCCTAAACCCACATTGCGATTCTAGTAGAACCTCATTAACAATGTGCAGAAACTATCTGTCCAGCATTACCCTACAAAGGACCTTCCCAGTAACAGCTAACAGACAGGTGCTGCGATAATTATCACAGACATCCTTTCCACCTTTCGATTTATATAGTATCTCCATAGTCGCAGCACACCAATCCGGAGGAACCGCTTCACTATGTCAAACCCTCTGAATCACATCCGTCGACATTGTAGAGAGATGATCACCACCATATTGGTATATCTCTGCACTTAGTCCAACCATACCAGGGGCCTTTCCATTGTTCAATTTCCTGATGGCAGCTTTTATTTCAGCTAAGTTTGGAACCTCTGCTAAAAGATGTTTTGTTGGTCTCTCAGGTATATTATCAAGAAAAGAGGGGTCAACTTCAGTTGGTCCATTGAGCAACTTATCAAAATGCTCTTTTCATCTCCCAACAATGTCTTTAGGACTTGTTAATAATTCCATGCCATCCTTGTTCCGAAGCAGCGCAACCGTTGATGAAGCTGGTCCATAAACTTTTTTTCAAGAGAGAGTAAACAAGTTTGGAATTGTTAGCATCTGAAGTTTCTTGGATTTCATCGCATCTATCACTCCACCAATTTTTCTGCATCATCTGTAGCTTCCTCTGCACTGTTGCTTTTACAGCCTTGAAATATGTAGCCACTGTCCTGTTCGTTGACATGTCAACATTTTGCAATATGTTAAATGCCTTTCGCTTCTCCTCTAAGATAAGACTAAATTCTTCATCATTATCGTCAAACCAATCTTAGTGCTTTTTTTTTATAGTAAAGCCAAGAATTTTACTACAAACCTCGTATACACTTTCTTTGAATGACTTCTAACTTCCATCACAGGACAAATTATTTATCTCACTCACAAACTCATTGTGTACTGACGGAATCTTGAGTTTTTGACATCAATCCGTTTAGGTAACTTATCATTATTTGCTCTAACCTTAGGCTTGACAACAAAATTCACCTTGGCACGCAAAATCCTATGGTCAGTCCAGCACTCTGCACCACGCATCACTCATACAATAGCAAAGTCCCTAGTATCTCGTTTCCTGGTGAGGATGTAATCTGTAAAATGCCATTTCTTAGAACCAGGGTGCATCCATGTCGTTTTATACTTATTCTTTAGTTGAAACATTTGTAATAATAGTAAACCATCACCGTTGGAACTCCCAATCCCATGCCTTCCTAAGACAACCAATCTTCAGTAACTCGAGCATTAAAATCACCTAAAATTACAACTTTGTCATTAGGGGTATACTGCGTATAATCTCTGTAAGTGATAGAAGTTTATCATCCTATGATAAATTCATAATTGGAACATATGTACTTATGAGTGTTGCATATCGACCTTTTCTGAACGAAAGTCTTAAAGACATCAAACGATCCGAATGACCACATGGAGTTCCTCAAGTTTTGAAGCCAGAGTGGTTTTGATTGCAAATCCCACTCCTGATACTCTCTTATAGGTCTCCTCTCTACCGCTCCAAAATAAATGATATCCAGCAGATTTCTCTGCCAAATTCCCCTTTCCATGAATTCTTGTTTCAGCTAACACTACAACATCCATATCATATTTACTGTAACTCATTTGTAACAAGCGCGGATTTTCTCTCCGGACGAGATTTCAGACAACCATTGTCTAATAAAGTTCGAGGCTTGCATCTTAACCTGAATTTACTTACAATTTCAGGATGACGACCGGATCCAGGCTGTGGTGCCGGGCCAGACCACAGAACAAAATGTTCCAGAGCCCCTTTTTGCCATTTGCTTCATTGTCAATATCAACTTCCATTGTTTAGATGTGCCTTTTTAAGCTTCGGCCAGCCATGTACATACAAGATGTCCATTTCTTTTTCCTCTCCAGCAGTATTTGTGCTTGACACTTTTTAAAGTGAAGAAAAGCTTTGCACAGCAACCATTCCCACTCTCTAAACTACAAAGCATAATCCAAAAAGAAGAGCAAGTCGACATCATTGGGTGCATTTGCAGTCGCAGGTTTTATATCAGAGTGTCCTTCTCCCAGTCTTTGCCCAACCAAAGGCTAACTACAAGACAGCAGTGAAGTATTTAAATTCAGAGTTACTTTTTCCTAGATAGACTGCCTTCGCCATGGCTTGGGGGAACAAAGGAACTCTATGCACCCCTCATCTATCGATCATATGTCAGGTCACTCCTGTATTTTTTTGTATGACACACACACACACACACACACACACACACACACACATGTATATATGCATATGCTTATTGGCATAAATACATGTATATATATATATATATATAGATAGATGTGTGTGAGAGAGAGAGAGAGCAAGGGAAAGAGAGAGAGAGAGAGAGAGAGAGAGAGAGAGAGAGTAAGCAAGACTTATATAATAAAATAGACAAAAAATCTACAGTGAATTTGCCGCCAGGAGGGGCCCACGTTTCGGACACGGTACTTCTTCAAGGGAAAAGTTGAAAGGAGAGAAATTTATGAGACAGCAGAATTTTACTTCTTCTAAGATAAAAAAAAAAGAAAAACAAAACAAAACCGACTGCAGCTGTTAAAAATTGAAGAAAAGGTACTTAATATCGAAGGAAGAATGTAAATAATATAATTCGACCAACCGAAACTAAGCTAGCAAAAATTATTTTTCGTTAGTAAACTTCGATTGAACGATTTCATGAGAAACTTTGAGAAGTGAGATTACATCGTCTCGTTTATACGTTTCATTTGTCATTTGTTTTTTGCACGTATGCAATCTGTACCCCACAATAAACTTTTGCAAATGGTTTCTCCAGTATGTATGTAGACATTGTCATCAAATGTACCAGGTAACCAACAGCCATCGCAATCAAGATAATAATAAAAATAATAATGATAAAAATAAAGTCTGATTTTATAAGGTAATAAAAATAAGAATAAAGATTTATTGATTGTTTCAACGTGAAATAAGTTTGGCGGTTTAGACATATAAAAAGCAATAACACTGTTTGTAATTTAGAAGACTGGCTGCCGCAATGAAACAGTTTTATAGCCATTATATACATCCAATTGAACAAACTTCAAAGGATATTTCGATTTGTGATCTTCAAAGGTTACTGAACTTAAAAGACTTAATAAAAAGATAATCCAAGAGTTTTGACTTACTTAGCATTCTTTATTATTTTTGTGATCTTGTACCGAAGGTAGAAATCATCATTGTAGCTTCGGTGGAGCACTGTTCAATTTAGTTCATTGAAAAGTGTACGAGTGGGTCGATTCTCGTTACCAAGTGGCTATCCTAAACCATAATTGGGTTCAGTTTCGTCTTCAATGTGCAATGCTTTTTCTTCTTTTTTTTTTTCGATAGCCAAATCAAATGACCGCCTACCGAAACCGTTTCGTATCATGCACTACTAAGTTCGCTAAAGATACCCTCATACGCTTCTTCTGTATATTTTGGTCCTAGAACTATTATTATGAAGGGTAGAGACGTAGAGGGACTCGAAATGGAGCATAAGGGAGCCGAGTCTACATACACGGACATCACTGCGGTTGTGTCGGATTCAGTGAAAATTGTGAAACAACATTCTGGGAAAGTATTTGAAAGTAATAGGAACACGCAGAAACTGGGACAAGTCGGTGGCGGGCTTGTAACTCAGCCCATAGAGAAGCAAGTTAATACGAGACACTGTCAAGGGTCTGGTTAAGATGTTTTTTATTTATTATTTTTTTTTTGCGAAAACGGGGTCCCATTCGGAACAGGTCTGCAGATGAGTGAAAACTGGTTTCAAGTAAGGTGACCATTTTAGAGGAACGTCGAGAGGAACTAGTTAACAGCTACTTCGTTTCGGCAGTGTACAATTGCCTGCAGTCCATTGTGACATACCTCGACTAAGACATACTTTACCACTTCTTGAGAAGGGACATGTTCCGCTGGTCAGGATCTCACCTGTTTCTAACACACTTAATGGGTTCTCGGAATGCTGTGATAAATTTTTAGAGCTTTTGGCAACTAGAATGATGTTAAGAAGTCAATATTCTCTTCCAATTGGATAATGTGCATGTTAGAAAGTAAATTCTTGTATTCTATAAATGGTTAGTGGATGATACGAGCGACTGTGGCTTATGAGCAATTCAGGGTATCATTGAAGACAGTTTGGGTAGTCTTATCTGAATGACTTTCAAATGAGGGATCACAGACCATTTCCAGAAGTCGTTGACATGTCAGTGTTACAGGATGGGATAAGTGATACTCTGCCTACACAGCATGGCTGCAGGCCAATGATAGAAACAAATAAAACAAATTAAGGATAAAATATAAACCTATATTTGTGAACTTTAAAAAGGCGCGATGAGGTTTGGTACGAATGCTTTGAGAGATTGATTTGTTTCTCTATAAATGATTAGAATAAAGAATAATACGAGCGACGATGGCTTAGGAGCGATTCTTGATATCAACAAGAACAGCCTGAAAGACTTTCAGATCAGGGACAGTTTCCAAAAGTCCTTGACTTGTCAGTACAACAGGATGGAATGGATGATGCTTTGTCTGCTCAGAATCAATTTTGACCAGAAATGGGTGGCACTTCTTCCAACACTTGTCATGGTAAAGGATCAAGTGATTTTAAAAGTTCTGTATATTTTGGCCCTGGAACTATTATTACGAAGTTTGGAGACGTTGAGTGACTCGAAATGGAGAATAAGGAAACCAAGTCTACATACACGGACATTCACAGAACTCCTCGCTCCACATTCCTTTTGTCTGTTGCTGTGCGATGTGAGCCCGTCTTTTTCTTTCAGTCCCGTCGCCGCCGATTTGTATCATGCCATCTCTCTTTTTAGCCTTTTCCTCTCTTCGACTGCAACAGCAGCGTATTCGATTTATAGTTCTCGAAGTCTAATTTCCAGATGTTGTTTTATCCCCTTACAGAGAACGAAATACTCAAGGTGAGTATTCCATGTTCGTTTTCCTTTCTCTTGCATTTTCCTTATTTCCTCCCGATATCCTTCCGCGTGGTTCCTATGAATTTACAGTTCTCACTTTCTACAAGTAGTTTTTATTTTCCGAATCGGTGAACCATAATCCTCATCGATTTATTCAAGTATCTTCCAACTGTGTTTCATCGAAGACCTTGATGCATCGGTTTTTCATCGAGGTGTGCAATGCTATTTTCTCTCTAATTTCCTTAATGATGATATTAGCCTGCAGCAAAGCGATAGTTGTTGGCCAGTGTTGAATGGCACTGCAGATGAAAAGTCCTGCAGTATGCTTCCTTTGTCGACAAGGATGTACTTGGTTTTTTTCCAATGCTGAGCGTTTGGAGTAATCCGGGTCCTTCTCTTTCCAGATCTTTCCTGAAATGACTGAACCCGGGAAAAACATCAAACAAGGCGACATCATCTCTCCAAAGCTTTTAATCGCACGTCTGAAAAGGTCACCAGAAACATTGACTGGGAAGGTGAGATTGTCGTCGACAACGAGCTAGTAACACACATCCAATTCGCAGACAACATTGTACCCATCACAGAAACCTCAGACTATACTGACAGAGTAAAACAAACGGAGAACAGCAGCAGGCCTCAAAATATACCGCATGTAAACGAAATTAACGCAGTCCGAAAACATAACACAAGGCCGAACACAGGAGAAAAATAATGAAATGTGGTGAAGGAGTAAACCTACACGGAACAAACAATAAATATTAGTCGAGACATGAAACGCTGAAGCAGTAATGATAGGGAGAAGATCACGAAGATTAAATATGTACGCGAAGCACAGCTGGACAAGACTCCATTTGCCAGTCTTTTCAATAACACCATCCTACCTTACGCGTTTATACGTGAGACATGGGCTACTACGAAGAAGGAAGAACAGCGATTGGTTGTGGCACAGAGGGCCGTGGAAAGACTCATGCCTGGAATAACATTACGAGAGCATATCTAAAACGATGTAATTGAAAAACGGAGTGGAATAAACGAAATACTAAAAGTACAAATTCCGCTGGGTCTGATATGTAGCAAGGATCACTGACAGCAAGTGGATCCATGCAAATATCGTGTAGTGACCCAGACATCGGAATTGACCACACGAAAGAACTCCAAAGTGATGACAAGTTAACATGGTAAAATATTCTGGCCCAAATGAAAGAGAAATGAGCAATTAAGGGAAATGTGGAAGGTAAGTGTGGAAGTGTGGGAGTGCATAGTGTATAAGAATACCTATGAGACATGTGGATAGGGCCGGCTGAAGGCACCAGCAAACCGAATAGTCTCTTGGGACGTCACGTGTTGGAGTGAGGGCAGCGTCGTGTGTTTGAGATCTTCGAAATAATAGGAGAAAATGAAAATAATAAATAAAATAAACACTTCCTATAACCCTTTAACTAGTTTCATTCAGCCCGAGAGCTGCGGCCATGATGGGACACCACCGTTAGCTTTGCTATACCGTCACTATTTGAAATCACCTCTGATATGTGGCATGAGAGAGTTAGATGTTGCTTCCCTCATCTGTGTTTCCTGCCGTGAGATAGGCTCATCTGGAAGTCTTGTCAGAAGAAGATCTGGTTCTGTCTTGAAGACACCTGTATCCATACCATGCTGATCTCTCAGGCTTTTGGGGGACGATATTGAAAAGCTATGGGCCCTTGAAACCCAAGTTGTCGCAATATTTGGTCCTGTATTTTGATGGCGATGTTAGGGTCTTTGGCATGTTAATTCTACATTAAAATTGTTTTTGAAAAAGTGATTCTAAAGGTACTGATTTACCGGTTGTACGGATGTAAGAAACTCTCAGGACGGTTCTAGCCTCTAAATTTAACATAAATAAATAAATTAAACATCTGAGTACAAAAATATCAACAAAAACTGAGGGAAACTATGTATGTATGTACATGCATAAGCGTGCACGTGTGCGTGTGTGTTGCACGTAGCGAAGAGAAGCTGAACATTTACGAGTATGACACAACATACCCGCACACTTATATACACACGTAATACTATCAACTACACATGTATGGTACATGTATACAGATATACTTATATGCAAACAAAAAACAACGTATTTTTCAGATATTGGAATACGTATTTGTATTCGAATTTTGCTTTTAGAAACTCGTGTCTTATCCAATAAAACCGTCGAAGAAGGAAGACTGGTCATATGCATACATACATACATACATACATACATACATACATACATACATACATACACACACACACACACACACACACACACACACACACACACACACACACACACACACACATATACATATATATTTATATATACACATACATAGACGTGTGTGTGTTTGTGAGTGGGGCGTGTGGATGAGGAGAGAGATAAAGAGTGAAAGAGCTATATATGTGTGTGTGTATGTGTGTAAGAGTACACACACACACACACGCACGCACATATCGTATTTTTTGACACAATGCGTCCACAAGCGACGAAAGCCACAGTATCTCATGCATGACAAAGATGTATATACATATGATATTTAGATGAGTGACTACATTAATTTGATATTATTTCTCAGTTGTGTTAAAGAGTTTTAAAAAAACTGACGAAATAGCTCCAATTTTGAAAAATGTACTCAGGTGGATGGGAGGAAAGCACTCATTCTCCTTGCTTCCCTATTATGCCACTGATGATATCGTCTGCCACTGATGATATTGTCTTCCACTGATGATATCTAGTTATGCCATTGATAATATCGTCTGCGTTGTTCAAACGTTTCTGATATCGTCTGGGTTATTTAAAAATTTCCTGTTGAGCGGGATTAAGTTTCACTCGACGACGTTCAGTACAACTCAGACCACTAGTGTAGCTAGAGTGTGTGCTACCCAGTGCGGCCCTTCCGTTTTCCACTCCTGGACCCTACAAAAAAACACATATTGCTTACAGCGAACCCAAAAGTGCAGCCCACGGCGGACCACCCCTCACGACCTCCCCCGACTTACGCTAGTGCCTCAGACTTGCACTAACCGTTGTACTCGGTCCTTCTTCCCCGAATATCGATTTCTTGGAATCGTCTCCTTGCTCATATCTTTCCTGCAACAATTTTAAAAGGGACATTACTAGCGTAGTCATACATACATACATACATACATACATACATACATACATACATACATACGATGAAATATTGAGAAATCTGCAGTTACTCTATCCAAATTACAAGTTCAAGTTGTTATCTGTAACTTTTGGGGGCCCTGAGATATGTAACACACTACCTAAATACCAATCTTGAGAAATTAGGCTTCTCAAAACCAGAAAGGAGAAATCTAATTCGAAGACTATGGATCCCAATCCATCACTGGAACTGTAAAAATCTGTAAAACTTTCCCGAAGTTTATCATTTAAATATATATGAGCATGTCTAGATATGCAGCTATATGCATGAGAATACATACATGAAACATACAAATCTGCACATACATATATACATACATATATGCACACATGCACGCATGCATACATACATGCATACATACATACATACATACATATCCAATTCATCATTGAAACTAAAACTTCGCAAAAGTTTATTATTTAAATATATTTGAGTATGTCTAGATATGCAACTATATGCATGAGAATACATACATGCATACATACATACATACATACATGCATGCATACATACACACACATACATACATACATACATACACACACGCACATACATACATAATACATACATACACACATACGTACATACACACATACACACATACATACGTACATACAAACATACATACATACATACATACATACA
>NC_068996.1:51277200-51290825 GCF_001194135.2 Octopus bimaculoides | reverse complement strand
GTGTGTGTGTGTGTGTGTGTGTGTGCGTGTGTGTGCTCCGTGGAAAAGTTCAGTTATTGTTGTGGTTAAGCAACATGTAAAACAAAACGGCTGTTTGAAATTCTTCATGAATGAATCAGCCTTGTCAGTATGGCGAGAGAGAAATAAACTCGTATCGTTAGTTGATTCATTCTTTCCTTTCTCCCCCCACCACACACACTCTCTCTCTCTCTTTCCTTTTCCATCTCTTTTTTACTTCTCTTTCTCTCTTCTTTCTATCTTTCCTTTTTCCCTTCCACGTTATTTATTTATTTGGTTTCTTTCTTTCCATCTTTCCTTCTTTAGCTATTTACAATACATTAGACATCTTACATTCAAACACATAGTAAACTAATGACACAATTTGAAAGCCATGCTGGTACGTGATGCATCGCACACACACACACGCACACGCGCGCGCGCACACGCGCACACACGCACACAGATTCTGTCCAGACACATTTCCCGGTCAACGTTCGTTCACTCCGGATGTAGAGTGGGAACAAAATATTTTTGTCAGTGAAAACGGTTAATGTGCAGAGATTTGTTGTCAATACATGATGTCCATCACTAATCCAGCAATCACTTATCTGGTTCTCTCACTAATCCGGTACAAATTTCAGCTGAACTCGTTTTAACTTCAGATTTTCCGATTCTCCTCGGACCTGCCACAAACATTTGGTGGCGCTTAATATCTTCATAAACACATCGTCTGCTTTATTTATAAACACAGGCAAAGTGTTCCCCAATTTGTTTCCTCCGTTTGTTAATACAATCTGGCCCAAAACGGCAAGCTGGCAGAATCGTCAGCACGCTGGGAAAAATGCTTAACAGCATTTCATCCAGTTCTATATTTAAGAGACGAGAAATTATGTACATTATTGACATTCGACGGATATTTGTCCTCATCTTGTTTGTTGTTAACACAACGTTTCGGCTGATATACCCTCCAGTCTTGGGGAAATTTCGAACCTGGGTTCTCATTCCTAAGGTTTTTTTTTCGATGTTGTTGTTGTTGTTGTTGCTGTAGTTGCTGTTGTTTCAGGTCAATGCCTGGAATCGAACTCGGAATCTTGGGGTTTGTAGCCTGCACTGTTAACCACTACGCCATATACCCATGGAGTGAATTTATAACAATGGAGTGAATTTATAACAATGGAGTGAATTTTAGGGCTTATAAATCTAATATTTTCTCATCCTTTCTTAATACCGTTCATCATCATCTGAAAAGACGAGGACAAATAGCTGTCAAATGTAAATAATGTAAATAATGAGCAATTCACCCATACTCTTACTCTTTTACTCTTTTACTTGTTTCAGTCATTTGACTGCGGCCATGCTGGAGCACCGCCTTTTAGTCGAGCAAATCAACCCCAGGACTTATTCTTTGGAAGCCTAGTACTTATTCTATCGATCTCTTTTGCCGAACCGCTAAGTTACACGGACATAAACACACCAGCATCGGTTGTCAAGCGATGTTGGGAGACAAACACAGACACACAAACACATACACACACATACATATATATATATATATGTACATATATACGACAGGCTTCTTTCAGTTTCCGTCGACCAAATCCACTCACAAGACTTTGGTCGGCCCGAGGCTATAGTAGAAGACACCTGCCTAAGATGCCACTCAGTGGGACTGAACCCGGAACCATGTGGTTGGTAAGCATACTTACCACACAGCCACTCCTGCGCCATATTTATGTTATGAGTTCAAATTCCACCATGGTTGACTTTACCTTTCATCCTTTTGGGGTCAATAGAATAAGTACCAGTGAAGTGCTGGGATTGATGTGATCAACTTACTCCTGCCCTGAAATGGCTGGCCTTGTGCCTAAAAGTTGAAGCCATTCTTAGAATCTGGTACTTTTTCTTCTTTCTTGCCTTTAACCCTCCAACGCGGAGTATAGGCCACTTATAATTGAATTCCATGTCACATAATTTCTCGCTTCTGTACTTATACTCTGCCATGAATGTCCCCCTTTCTCTAGTTCCTTTTGTGTTGATCTACGCCACGAGTTCTTAGGCCTACCCCTCTTTCTATATCCATCTGGATTCCACTGTAAAGCACTTTTCGCTACATTTGGTGTGTCCTTTCTAATTGTGCTACCAATCCACTTTAACTTTTTCTTAAATATTTGCTCCCTAATCGAAACTTGATTCGTTCTTTGCCATAGCTCCATATTGCTTATGTGTTCGGGCCATCTGATCTTAAGTATACTACGCAAGCACCTGTTGATGAATAATTGTATTTTTAGCACCAAGTAATAAATATGAGTCCAATTAGCCATTTAGCATTCAGATTATGTTGTTAACTGTAACACATTGTTTTGAATTAAGCATAATATTACCTCATAGCTTTGAGATTTCAATGATGTAACAGTTTAGTTTTAGAATAACATTGTAGTATGAGAGGTAAGATCTGGCCACTTAGATCATAAATCGGGCAGAATATTTGAGTTGGATATGGACCAGTTTAAATGCTAAAGGCTTAAAAATAAGTTTAAACTTTTGAAAAAAACTTGACAATGATGTGTCTGTAAAATGTCTTTGAGTTACACTGTTGGTTCGCCCACAGTTTATGACATTAAGAAAAGAAAGAAGAAATATTACTCAATTTTTTTGTTGCTAAAAGTAATTTGAACCCACCACCAAAAAAAAAACAAAACAAAAAAAAAGCAACAAGACAAAAACAAATATCGGTAAAAGGCAAGCAATTAAATATACAAAAGATTCTGAATTTGATCAAGTTCTGCCGAAGATAATTGAAAGTATTGAGTTATGTGGAGACTGGATGAAAGTAAGTAATAGTAAAATGCTTGTTGTACGAGTTAAGAAAGTACAATTCACCTGCCTCGCAGGTTTCCCTCATAAAATCAGCCCTTTCCAGTTGGGTTATATCCGTAAGTGCCCTACCTACCCAACCACTGGCCAGAACCTAACAGCAAGTTACTTCTATTCACACACTCGTCCCATATAACAGCGCTAAGGTGAAAGAAGTCCACGCTAGTTCTGCTTCCACTCATGACCTCCCTTGCTCCTTTCCTTCCAATAAGGCCCTTCAGCAGTTCAAGTAGCAACACTGACCCTATACTCCCAGTTAACCTCATCTCCACAATAATGTCTTGATTCCCAGGACTCATAAGGCCAGTTACTCGGTTTCCATGGCATATGAGATCCCACCATTTTCCCAGTATGGGACGCGAAATTTTTTTTTCCACGAGATTTCTGGACCCCAGTTATGAACTCATTTACATACAGCCAATCAAAGCTCAACTATCAAACTAATTCATGAGCGAATAACAAGTGATGGGCAATAAGATAAGGTCATTTGTGTAAGGAATGACCATGCTTCTTTTCCATTTTAATAATGCTTCTTGGTTTTCTTTCAACCATGGCTGCCTCTGCATACTTGTGTTGTTTACTTTGTAAAACAGTAAGGGGAGAGGGTTGCTAGCACATCACCCTCTACCCACATTTTTCCCCACCCACATCTTTACCATATGGGGCCCTAACAAAATCCGATAATAGGTATAGCTACAAATCTATCTAATTACTTATCTCCTTCTAAAATCAGCCATAACTTAACGATCCGTTGACTTACAACACCATTCTTCATCTTTCAGTTTATTTGGTGGAGTATGTTTGTTAACATGACAACAAGGTTAAAGTGAGCTCTGAATGGCTGTATGCAAATGAGTTCATTGCTGGTGTCCGGAACTCATGTGGGGAAAAAAATTTCACGTATGGGACGCCTGTCTGTCATACTAGTGAACATAAAAATGAAAAGAATTTCATCAAAAATTAGGGTTAGAATATGAGTGCAATAATAGTAAGGGTTGATTACTGCATTTCGGTGAGCAACATGGCCCAATGTTTCGTGAATTGTGAAAAATGTTCAGCTGGCAGGAAAGCAGTTGTTAAATTTATCAACGAGTTCACCAGGTTTCTGTTTCAATTTAAGATCTACAATGTATACCATTTCATATTCAATATGAGAATAATTCCATTTAAAATGAGAATAAAAATAGAGTATATTTGCTTTAATTATTTATGAATCACTAATAAACTTAGTGAATAAATTGACAACGAATGGAACGATATAACACAAAAATCTGATTATTTTTAGTAATACATAATTAAAACAAAAATACGATATTATTTATTCTTGTTTTTAATTTCTCATTTTGGATGGAATTATTCTTGTTTTGGATAGAAGTTTTCTCGTTTTGGATGGAATTATTCTTATATTGAATGTGAAATGGTATATGAGGGGTGTTTATTAAAGATTTTCCCTGACCCACTTCCCAAAGACTGGGATAAATGAAACTTGGCATAATTATTAGTCCTTCTTTACATAACCACCACCAATGGTGACACACCTCTCTCATTGCTTTGTGCAGCTGTGAAGACCTCATCTGTAGAAGTCAGTAGGTTGCATCTGGAGCCAAGACTCTACCTCGGAAATAAGTTCGCCATCATCCAAAAAGTGCTTCCCCTTCAAAAAAAGACTTCATGGTTGGAAAGAGGTGGAAGTCAGATGGCGCGAGGTCAGGAGAGTAAGGGGGATGAGGAAGGATTTCATAGCTGCAGGAGTGTGCTTTCATCTGGGCAATATGCACATTGTGAACTGGGGCATTATCTCGGACGAGGCAGACTCCTTTGGTTAGCATGCCACACCTCTCTGCTTTGATGGCATCCTGCAATTTCTGCAGCTGAGAAGCATAATATGCCCCATTAATTGTGGTGCCCTTTACCAGAAAATCCATCATCACTACTCCGCACTGGTCCCAAAAGACTGTGAGCATTACCTTGCCTACTGAGGGTTGGACAGGAGCCTTCTTTGGAGGTAGTGAGTTATCATGCTTCCATTGCTTCGACTGGACTTTAGTCTCAAGATCATAGTGATGGACCCATGTTTCATCTTGTGTGATAATTCTGCCGAAAAAGTCCTCATTTTCTTGGCACATTGTCAAAAGAGGAATTGACTCGTTCCTGCTTCTGAAAAGGTGTGAGCATCCAGGGAATCTATCATGAAGACAACTTCCCCTTTTGCTAATGGTCGTGAATGATTTTTTCCACAAACCCTACACTTATCTTCATTTCTTGGGCTAGTTGCAGAATAGTTATGCGGTGATCCTCTAAAATAGCAGCTTCCACTTTATGGATGGTGTCATCATCAATGTTGGAATGTGGTCATCCAGAAATAAGAGCAGTTTCTACTGATGTCCGACCACATTTGAACTGTCGATGCTAGTGCTTGACTCCATCGTATGATGGTGCATTATCACCATAAACTTCTTTCGTCTTATTAAAAGTCTCTTTTGGTGTACAACCTTTCAAGTATAAGAATCTGATCACTGATCTGCATTCAACTGCCTCCATTATAACACCTTAGTCCACTTCAGCAGCCATAAAAGACAAACAAATACTAGTGGGAAGCTACAATTTACAATGTGACATGTAAAGACATGTATGATTATACCTGTACAAGTTCTGTTTCCTGCAATAACAAGAAGTGGATCATGGGAAATCTTTAATGAACACCCTTTGTAGATGAGGCAGCATTGCTTTGAGGATGCAGAATTACCAACAGTCTATAAAATAAAGAATCAAAAGACCACATCAATATGCTGAGCTGCTCCAATCCCTCATTGCTGTTGGTCATTGGTAAAAGTTCACTTCTTTATGTTTTTAAAAGTATGATAAAATTACTTGTGAGTTATTGTGCCAAGAAAAAACGGTTGGATAACAACTAAGACGACATTGCATTATTTTGAAAATTATTTTCTTATTTAAGCAAGACTATGTTAGCCTCAACTGCTACTGTAAAATAATGTTCATTTTAGAAATCATTCCATACACCCAGAAGATTTTGGCATTTGCCCCAGGACAATGGCACACAATGTTTCTTTAATTCTAAATATCATACTTATTTCATGAGGCACCTACCAAATCCTGTTATCCATGGACCCCTTTGATTACTGTTCTATTCTGGTAAACCCCCAAAGCCATCCATTGTTTAAAATTGGTTTTATAGAAACTTCTTCCAAAATTCCTATTTTGTTTTTCACACATTAACTTGTCATCATCATCATCATCATCATTTAACGTCTACGATCCATGCTAGCATGGGTTGGACGATTTGACTGAGGACTGGTGAACCAGATGGCTACACCAGGCTCCAATCTGATTTGGCAGAGTTTCTACAGCTGGATGCCCTTCCTAACGCCAACCACTCCAAGAGTGTAGTGGGTGCTTTTATGTGTCACCCACACGAAGGCCAGTCAGGTAGTATTGGCAGGTTGAATTATGTAAAATGTTGGAAAAAGAAACCTAGCTATTTCTTGCAATAAACACCAATACATATATCTAAAGCAGAGGTTCTCAACCCCTTTTTTATCTATGGACCCCTTTGATTATTATTCTATTCTATTCATAACCATTCAATGCACTTAAAACTAGTTTTATAGAAACTTCTTCCAAAATTCCTATTTTGTTTTTCACACATTAACTTTTGTAGGTTGAATTATGTAAAATGTTAGAGAAAGAAATTTAGCTGTTTCTTGCTATAAATACATCCAAAGTAATGTTATTTCATGGACCCTGCTTACTATTTTGCTTGTGTGGACCCCTAAGAGTCATATAGACCTTGGTTGAGAACCACTGTTCTTATAGCAAGACCGGGCAATAAATACTGCCCATCTACAGGCTGTGGAATAAACTAATGAAGCAGTTCGGCTTGTAAGATATGTTAAAAGAAAAGAAAGAAAATAAGAAAGAAAAAATTAGCAAAAAAAAAACAAAAAACAAAAAACAAAACAAAACATATAACAGAGAAGTCATCACTTAAAAATTTAGCAGTTTCAACATCTGCTCATCCAGATGTGTTGCTTTCATCATCGTCAGTTCCTGATATTTTAGTCACCATCCAAAACTAAGAAAGTAGGAATCACAACAGCGCTTCACCACCAAGAAGATGTCAATCCTGACAGCCATTGTGCTTAGTTGCACGTTCCAGCTCTCCATTTTGGAAGAGGCAACCATGAACATTTTTGTGTAAAAGTCATTAAAATTTCACATAATTTTCATTGAATATTTATCATTTCTTTATTTACCAACATATATTTATTTACAGGTAATATTTTAAAAGGTAGATGAGAGGTGGGTTAGCTGATGAGTTAAGTTGTATTCTAACTCAATCACTCTGTAATTTGGTGAAGTCACTTATCTGGTACCCTTCAGGTCTCACTAACGCAAGATTCATATGATCAACCTGTGACCTGTATTTGGAAAAAGAACTGACATAAATCTAAAAAAAAAAAACCAATGGCATTTTTATTAATCTCTTTGGTTTGTTATTTATTCCAATTGTTTTACAATGCTTCAATTTTCAGTTCTAAGACAATTCGATGTGTGTGTTTATGTATGCACACATTAGTGTACATGTGCATACATTACCACTTGCTTAGTTCCAGTTAACCTAATCAAAAGAGCTATGGTTAAAGGCGTTTTAGCTGTGGCCATTCACTTTAAGATCTGGACTGACTTGGAGCTAACTGACCAGGCAAGATTAAAACATCACTGCCATTTGCAAATGTGGAAATAGGGGCATCAACATGGTCTTTGCTCTGCTAGAAATTGTAGTCAAATATCCCTCAAACCAGACACCCACCACTGACTTACAAAACAGAACATGGTCAGATAATGTGATCATGGGTTACGTGCAATGCAGAAAAAACAGATAGGATGGTTACATTTGGAATGCCGTTGATCATACTTTTTGATCAGCGATGTGACATAGGATTAAACAACAATACTTGAAGTATTTAACACGAGCGCATGATTTGCTAAAGAAAACAACTAAATCTCTCTCACTCTCTCTTTCTCTCTTTCTTTCTTACTTTCTCTCTCTGACCAAACTCTACAGTCACAAAAAAAGATAAAAATGGATGCATTGGACAATGTAGTCTAAGATACATTATCCCCCCCTCAAAAAAAATGGATGGATAGTCATGACTGGAATGCCTTTGATTATACAGTCTGCTTGGTGAGGCTGAATTGGAACAGAAACGACTTTTGTTTACAACTTATTCGCCAGTTGCTAATGTAATTAATTGTAAGTGCTGCAGTTGGTGACATAATTATCAATACTTATATCACCACCACAATAATCAACATTACTCCCACACATGCTCCACAACAACAATCATTTCACCATTATGTCTGCTGGTGCTTCCCAAAAATGTTAATCGAAAAGTTGATTTCGTTTACTGTTAATCCGTTAGCCAAAAAGTTAACTTCGATAACTGTTAATCAACTATTTCCTAAAGTAACAGAAGTTATCAATTAACTGTTAATGTTAATTTTTATTATAAAAAAAAAAGAAATTTTTGCTCTAAAAACACCTAGATACATTTTTAAAAAGTACCAAAACTAGAAAATCCGTTAACTTCCATTGAATTGAAGTTGACTTGTGTTAACGGAAGTTAATTAGTCTGATAATGATTTCCACAGTTAGCTTAAAAGTTAAATCGTTAACGAAAATGTCAACTGCGTTAATTAACAATTAATGGATTAACGGTTTGGTGCCCAGGTTTAGTGCTTCCATAATAATAATAATAATAATAATAACTGCTCTGATGCAGTACTATCATGTACATTGTTTTGTCTTGGTATAAAAAGATGGGCTGCAGCAAATATTCTGCTCAATACCACAGATTTGCTTGTCAGTTGTTTGACCTTAACCAGTTGAGCATGTCCCTTGGTGGCTGACGATATGTGCATCTCTGATCATGAGCAGAAGTAGTGGGGGAGCATCATAGTCATGTGTTGAGAGGAATTCTTTGGGGTTCGAATAATTCACCTTTGGGAACATGGGTGTTTTGCTCAACATCCTTAAACAAACCTTATTCAGGGACCTTTTGAGTGGGATGGGCTACTCGACCCGAAGAAAATTCTAACTGGGCCCCACCTGCAAGGTCATGCGCTGTTTATCTTGATATGAGTTCACCATGTCGCGTACATATGGTTGTGATGCATGTGCCTGGTGTACCCTTATCAGACGGGTAGTCATGACGGGTATATTGGGCTTCGTATATTTGTACTCCAGTGTCACTTTGATGGCATGCACTGCTCTCTCACTCAATAATAATAATATTAATAATAATAATAATAATAATAATAATAATAATAATAATAATTTATTCTTTTATTAGCCACAAAGGCTCACATACAATAACATTATAGGACATGTAACAACATAAAAGACAAAAACAGGACGATACAATGGGTTTTACAGGGTGTAAACAATATAAATAACAATTAAAATTGAACAAAATAAAAGTCCCAATAGGGGAGGTGCTTGAAGGTCCTCGTGAAAAAACCCACAAAAGCTATGGTGCCTGAACAACAGGGCAAGAGCCTTCTCCTTTAATTTGTTCACAGGTGCATGCTCAGAACTGGTCCTTTTCACACTGGCCATTCTTCCAACATTCACCCACCTTTCAACAAACTTCCTACAAGGCAACACTTCCCTCTCCACCCTCAACTTCCTTTTCAAGGGAAACTTGAAAAAGTTGATGAGGGCTTGGCCAAACAGGAACGTGTCTGTCTTTAGCCCTTTCAAATGGGTCTGCAATACTACCTCTTTCGCTACAAATAAAGATTGCCTGCCCCTCTTCATTATGGATTCAGCTGATAGCCGGATCCATCCTACATATGACAGCAGGTGTTTGACATAAACCCACAGGTCAGCAATACTTGGGCACCAGATTAGGGCATAGTGAACGATAATAACAATAATAATATCCACCACAACCAACCATCAGGATTGCAACTTGCACAAGTAAGTAGCACTCCGGTACAGTCCAGTTTACTCTACTCCACCCAAGTACAACTAATACAAATAGAATGATAAATCTGTAACTTGGGCACAAGACAATACATTTTTTGAAGGATATTGAAATGACTTTTGTACACAACTAGTTATCTAATAGACTTATCTAGTAGTAGTAGTAGTAGTAGTAGTAGTATCTATCTATTTTAATGGCTTTGGAAGAACGTGTAAGCAATCCTTGTGTGCCACCAAATGAAGTTCATCATCATCATCATCATCGTTTAACGTCCGCTTTCCATGCTGGCATGGGTTGGACGATTTGACTGAGGACTGGTGAAACCAGATGGCTACACCAGGCTCCAATCTGATTTGACAGAGTTTCTACAGCTGGATGCCCTTCCTAAATGCCAACCACTCCGAGAGTGTAGTGGGTGCTTTTACGTGCCACTGGCACGAGGGCCAGTCACACGGTACTGGCAATGGCCCTTGTTAGTTATTGTTTTTCACCTGTTTGAAAAACAGGCCAGCAATGAGACCAATACTTCTTCACCAGTGCACTGGTTCCAAGGTATGTCAGAAAAGTAACAGGACTTAGAGTGCAGTATGAGCTATGAGTGGGGTATACATTTGCAGGTTGCATAACCAAGTGATGTAAGATCTGGGTAGTATATAACTGTGATCTCAGCTCTCTGAAGCCATTGTATGTTTTTTCATGTGCTTTTGTTAACTGCTCCTCAATTTTAGGCTGTCAAACGATGTGCTCAGAGCAACACACCAACCTGAAGTTTCTGGTCTGGCTTAGGAAAACTTCACCAAAAGCATTTGGACCACTGTAGCATGTATATGGAGGTGAGACAATGTCACACTCATGGGTTTTCGAGTAGCACTAGAAGTTTAAAGAGGCGTGCAAGGATGTGGAAGATGACTACAGGAGCTGAATGCCTTCAACAAGCAGGATTGAGGCCAACGTTGAATGTATGAAGCAGATGATGCATAACGATTGTCAACTGATTGTTCAGCTGATTGCAAGTGAGTTGGGCATGAACTGCAACAACAACTGGAAGATTATCACCGAAGGCTATAATCAGATGACGTTTGCCTAAGATACTATGCAATCAGACAGAACCTGGAACGATGTGGTTGAAAAGCAAACTTCTTCCCACTTTTACTACTTACTTTTACCAAACCAACATCGCCTTACTGGTACTTGTGCCGGTGACACATTAGAAAAAACAAACTCCTTATTTTCTTTGTGTTGTTTAACCAGGTTGAATTATCATATCACTTTGGCCATTGGAACTCTATCTTTCTAGTGGTATCTTATGTATTGTAAATGTTTTCTATAGCTAGAAGAGAAAGTCAATACAAAAAGAGATATACTGTAATTCAAATACATCAAAAGACATAACCAAATCCAGTCACGAAGCCTGTTTCTTTAATTGCTTATTTTGAAGAGGGGAAGTGACACCTATGCCTCTTTCTTAGAATTCTATGACTGTTGGGAAAAGAAGGAACTCGGACCTGAAGACCAAGTCTAAATGCTTGCAATAGAATAGACTCTGCTAAAGGAACCAAATGGCATTTTAATCCCAAATTCCATTGTTTTTCTCAACATTGTTCTACATGCCAAAGAGGGATGTCTTGATCTGTTAAAAATACCAACTAGGTCTTCTTTTGTATTGCGTCCTTCTAGTTAAAAAAAAAAATGGACATGTTAGATAATATCTCCAAAAAGGATAGAATGGTTACAGTTGGCCTTGGAACTAAACAGAAAACTTTACAAAGTAAACATATAAATAACAGCATAACTAGAGATTGAAATCCCTCCGGTAATGGCCTTCTTTCCTCATACCTTCCTGAAAATGCATATTTTTAAATGACATTTTGCAGAAATAAGTTCTCAAGAGTGTAGATTACAACCATGTGGAAAACAATTGAAATAAATATTTGGAGGAGAGATTAGACCGTTCACCTTCCCCAGCCCTTGACTTTGTCGTACATTTTTCACTTTTTTTATACTCTTATACATTAGAAATGTCAGTATTAATAATCTACATTCTCAAAAATATATTTATTTCTGCAAAATTTCGTTTGCAAATACAAAGTTTTAAATAAATATAGGAAGAAACAAAAAGAAGGAAGAAAGCGTTATGATTCAAAATTCCTGAAAATGAAAATTGGTATACCTACATAATCGACCTCTTTATTTGGTTTTGTTATAACTTTCAGAAAAGTAGATGATTTTTAATTAAATTTTCTACAAGAACCTTTCAGATGGTGTAGATCATGGAGATACCAAACCTGAATATTGAGAAATAAAATAAAAATGGTGGACACGTACACATACATACTGACAGACATCATAATTTTCCAAAACCTCAACTTTCATTTTGTATGTATGTATGTATGTATGTATGTATGTATGTATGTATGTGTGTATGTATGTATGTATGTATGTATGTATGTATGTATGTATGCAGGTATGTATGTATGTATGTATGTATGCAGGTATGTGTGTATGTATGTGTGTGCGTATGTATGTATGTATGTATGTATGTGGAGGCACAATGGCCCAGTGGTTAGGGCAGCGGACTCGCGGTCACAGGATCGCGGTTTCGATTCACAGACCGGGCGCTGTGAATGTTTATTGAGTGAAAACACCTAAAGCTCCACGAGGCTCCGGCAGGGGATGGTGGCGAACCCTGCTGTACTCTTCCACCACAACTTTCTCTCACTCTTACTTCCTGTTTCTGTTGTACCTGTAATTCAAAGGGTCAGCCTTGTCACACTGTGTCACGCTGGATCTCCCTGAGAACTACGTTAAGGGTACACGTGTCTGTGGAGTGCTCAGCCACTTGCATGTTAATTTCACGAGTAGGCTGTTCCGTTGATCCGATCAACTGGAACCCTCGACATCGTAAGCAACAGAGTGCCAACACACACACATGTATGTATGTATGTATGTATGTATGTATGTACATGTGTATGCATGTATGTGAAGTGGTTGGCACTTGGAAAGGCATCTGGCTGTAAAAACCATGCCAAAATTGATCTCACCTGTGCTGGTGCCAAGTAAAAAGCACTCTGCAGGGTGGTTGGTGTTAGGAAGAGTATCCAACCATGACAACCATGCCAAAACAGACACAGAAGTCTGGGGTAATCTTCTTGTGTCAAACTGTCCAACCCATGCTGGCATGGAAGACGGATGTTAAATGATGATAATGATTATATCATCATCATTATCATCATCATCATCATTATCATCATTATCATCATCAGCATATGTATATATATTCTTTTACTCTTTTATTTGTTTTATTCTTTTATTTTCAGTCATTTGACTCTGGCCATGCTGGAGCACAGCTTTTAGTCAAAGAAATCAACCCCAGGACTTATTCTTTGTAAGCTTAGTACTCATTCTATCAGTCTTTTTTTGCCAAACTGCTAAGTTACAGTGATGTAAACACACCAGCATTGGCTATCACGCAATGGTGGGGGCCAGACACAGTCACACACACACACACACACACACACACACACACACATATGATGGGCTTCTTTCAGTTTCTTACTTCTTTATTGCCCACAAGGGGCTAAACATAGAAGGGACAAACAAGGACAGACAAAGGCATTAAGTCGATTACATCGACCCCAGTGCGTAACTGGTATTTAATTTATCAACCCCGAAAGTATGAAAGGCAAAGTCGACCTTGGCGGAATTTGAACTCAGAACGTAACTGCAGACAAAATACCTACA
>NC_068996.1:51275063-51276516 GCF_001194135.2 Octopus bimaculoides | reverse complement strand
ACGTAAAAGCACCCACTATACTCTCTGAGTGGTTGGCGTTAGGAAGGGCATCCAGCTGTAGAAACTCTGCCAGATAAGATTGGAGCCTGGTGTAGCCATCTGGTTTCACCAGTCCTCAGTCAAATCATCCAACCCATGCTAGCACGGAAAGCGGACGTTAAACGATGATGATGATGATGATAATGATGATGATGATATATATATATATATATATATATATATATATACTTTCTTCTTATCAAGACTCTCAGGCAGATTTTGGTGTTCTTTATCATAACGGATGATTACATCAGGGTCACCACTTGTTACGATAAGGATCACTGGGTTCTGATTGAGATTTTTGATAAAGAAAAATATTTGTTCTGTGGGACACTTGTCTGCAGGGTGGGACTGAACCTGAAATCTTCTGGTAGCAAAGTAAGCTTCTTAACTACTTTAAATACATGTGTGTATACATATATGTGTGTATGTGTGTGTGTGTGTATGTGTGAGTGTGTGTGTGTGTGAGGAGGCACTGAAAAGTTCCTGGCTTTGGATAAAAGAAAATACAGGAGGATCACCCTGCCACATATATTATGACTTCCATACCTTGGGGATATGCCCTGACACTTGCCACCCTTTATCTCTCTCTTCCCTACTCTACCATCCCATCTATGCTTTGACCCCCACCCTGTTCTTTGTGAGTATACCCTGGCACTTTGCCACCATCTCTCTTGCTGCTCTTTCTTGCACTCTTGCTGTCTCCCTCCCTCCCTCTCTCTCTCTCTCTCTCTCTCTCTCTCCTCCCCTTGCTCTTCCCTCTGTCTTGGTAACTATGTATTTCCTCTAAAGCAGCACACTTATTTCTGTTCTCTTTCTTGTTAACTCTCTCCCACCCCTCTCTCTCTCTGTGTCCCTCTCTCTATCTCTGGCTGGGTAACTATGTACCTCCTCTATAGCAACACACTTGTTGTTTCTCTGTCACACTCTAATCTTTCATCATCTGGCACAGGATCCCCTCTTCCAATGCCCCTTCCCCTCTCAAAGGATCTTTGTCTTGCAAGTTAATTGGTGACCTTGCCAGTGTTAGTGCCACATAAAAAGCATTCAGTCCACATTGTGAAGTGGTTGGCATTTGGAAGGGCATCCAGCTGTAAAAACCTTGCCAAAACCAACCTCACCTGTGCTGGTGCCACATAAAAAGCATTCTGTCCACTCTGCAGGGTGGTTGGTGTTAGGAAGGGCATCCAGCAGTAAAAACTGTGCCAAAACAGACACAGAAGTCTGGTGCAGTCTTCTGCCTGGCTGGCACAAATCAAACCATCCCACCCATGCCAGCATGGAAGGTGGATGTTAAATGATTTCAGTCACACACCCCCGTTTTCTTTTTTTTTTCCCCTCATTAAATTACAATATAATCATAATCCAGACCATTTGAAAGTTATTTGTAAAAAGTTTCATTAAAAATTACCCA
>NC_068996.1:51273379-51274451 GCF_001194135.2 Octopus bimaculoides | reverse complement strand
GTGTGTGTGTGTGTGTGTGTGTGTGTGTGTGTGCAATCCAGGACACCTCTTCCGATAGTCACCACAACCCTCCATGGCTTCACCCAGCACTTTAGGATTTGGTAAATATGGTAAATATTCATGCATGTGATTGTAGTGAGAATATTCAGCAATCATCCAAATGTTGCGATTCGCTGGAATGTTGCCCACATGATCAGCAAATCTGACCAAACGCAACTTTGCCTACATGACCAACAGGATCTGGCCAATCACGACTTCGTGGGAAACGGGCTCCAGCGACAGATATCAACTTTTGGCATGCTCCTTGCTGAGCCTCTCAATCATGAGACCCAGAGAGCTTTGGGATGTACCAGAGATGACTAGCAAACAACATGGTAAGCAGACACCAGCAGCAGCTGAATTGAGCTAACATCATGATGACGAACTACAGAGAGCAGCACAGAGCTGACATAAAAAGCTACCCACTGCAACACAATAACTAGCTGTAGCTTTTCTCATACAATTTCAGTCACAATAACACCTGAACCCTCTCAACATGTGTCGTGATACTATTTCAGTTACACCAGGCACAATGACATTCAAACAATCTCAGCCAGAAATAAAGTTTGTTTGTTAAAACCTGAACTGATTTCATCATTCTTTTCTTGCCGATGCAAGAAATAACAGTTAGCTCCCAACAGCAGCAGTCATATACAGCTACTAGCAGTTAGCTAGTCACCTTTAATACAAGTGCTCACCACATCTAACAGCCACACATACTTATATATATTGATAGATAGATAGATAGATAGATAGATAGATAGATAGATAGATATGTTTCTTTATTAGCCACACAGGGCTCAACACAGAGGGGACAAAAGACAAATGTAGAGTGTTTCTTTTCGAGGGGGGCGAAAACAAAGCAGAAAAGAAAACAAAAGTGGGGACAACGATGAAAAAAAATACATCGCAAAACGTTTGGGGTATTTACAAAAAATACGAAATAATACAGAAAATTCCCAATAAATGGGGAGGTTATCCGTGGAAAGAAAAACCTACGAAAAGACCACGGTAACCTCGGTCCTTAGTGTCA
>NC_068996.1:51265919-51267833 GCF_001194135.2 Octopus bimaculoides | reverse complement strand
TTTGTATATAAAATAAACTTTACAAACAAACTTTTTAAAACATGAAAAAGGCAAAACTTACGGAGCCGACACGTCTACCGTCCGTCCATAGAGATAGATAGATAGATAGATAGATAGATAGATAGATAGATAGATAGATAGATAGATAGATAGATAGATAGAGTAATAGACAGACAGATAGATAGTTATAATTTTTTAAGTGATAGAAATTGAAATTTCAGGCTTTTGGAAAATTTATAAAATTCTCTGTGGACACAAATTTCAGCACCTGAATCCAGGACATGTTCTGGAAAATACAGATGAATGCCATCCCTAATGTGTGTGTGCGTGTGTGCATGCATATGCATCTGTATTTGTTGCCTTTGTTGGTTTGTTTACGTTGGTTTCTTAGCAGTTCAGGAAAGAAACTGATGGACTAAATACTAGCCTTAAGAAAAAATAAACAAGGATTGGGGGTCATTTGATTTGTGTGCCAGCATAGTTGCAGTTCCAAGTAAAAGAAACTAAGGATTAATCAGCTCTACGGAACAGAGGCCATTATAATAGCAATAGAAAAGGTAGAGGGAGGAGATAACATGTCTGTGGGCCAGAGGCTCATAGTAATTTAATGCCAATCACCTGAGTGACCCTTTCTCTGGATGTAGTCTATTATGTCAATGTATAGACTACATCTACTACTGCTCTAGAAAGGGCTGCATTACTCAATTATGGACATTAATTGAGCCTTGTAGAACCTTAGTAGAGCCTCCAACTGTTGCAGGATGAAATATCCTGCCCCTAAAAAGAAGGGCTAGTCTTTAGAATGTGGTTTTAGCTATGTTATTTATGTGCTTTTGACGGAAGAGATCCTTGGTGGTAGCAAGGCCCAGTATCTGGCATGAGGGCTCTTGTTGAATATTGCTCATGTTTAGAGGGGGTGTAGCATAGTGGTGTTTTCTTAATATGATTGTACTTGAGTTGGTGAGCTCACACCGGAAGAGACTCTCAAGATCTCCATTTATGGAATTAATGAAGGTTTGGCATATGGAGTCTAAACTGTACGTGGATGATGCATACTTGGAGAAAAGAAGGGTTGTGTTATCTGTATAAGAGTTGGTCTTAATGGAAGTGGCAGCAAGTAGGTCATTGATGTAGAGAAAGGAAAAGAGTGGGTGGGGGGAGAAACAAATCCTAGGAAACAGCTGAGTTGAGAGAAAGAGAGAGTAGGGTAAAAAGAGTTCCATTAACACATACAACTTTGGTGCAGTCTTACAGAAAGCCATCAACTCAAACGATATGAAATTAATGGCACCCATAGACAGGATGATTTGGTAGGAGATTTATATGCCAAATGTGGTCATAGGCTTTGTTGATGTTTAGGGCAACATCATTGCTTTTACTGACTTTTTCTGAAGGGAAATTCTATAGATGAGTGATATAAGAGAGTAGGTCTCCAGTAGATCTGTGTGTCTGGAAGTTGTATTGATGGTCAATCAGGAGAGAGAGAGAGAGAGAGGTGTGTATGCTGAAGAACATCATGGTTAATGGCTGTTTCCATTACCTTGGAGAGGTTAGCAGTGGGAACAGGGAGATAATAATAGTTAGCCAAATCAGGTAAGGATTAGTTTTCTGTGGAATGGAGGACATTGCCACATGCTTCCAAATATCAGAGTATCTCTCTGTAGAGAATCACAAATTAAAGAGTTTGTTGAACACAGGAGCAAGCAGTTGGAAGTATTTCTTCGTTTGGCATGTATGTCAGAGGTCTGGCGGGGCCAATCAAAGTGAAAGAAGGTAGCTTTGGAGAGGATTTGCCAAGAGGTGCATAGTATGGAATGGGATACAATGTGGCCTGTAATGGTGGAGCCTTTCTCCTCCATGGGTATTGTTTTATATCTATCTATCTATCTATCTATCTATCTATCTATCTATCTA